>NC_042493.1:74464271-74496874 GCF_005508785.2 Acyrthosiphon pisum
ATACATGAAAATTGAATTTGGGGCGAGTAGTTTATGAGTTATAAATAACTATTCAAAGTTTTGATGATCGGAGTGGAGTGGTACGGCCGTATGGGGCTACCCCGCGAAATGTTTGTCCACTTGTCCGCTCATCTAAACTTTGAATATTTATAACTCATAAACTACTCGCCCCAGATTCGATTTTCATGTATCAAAATACTAAGAAAAATATTCTGCTTTGGAATATAAAATTAAAACCAAATGTTGTCATTCAAAAAAGTAAAAAACTTAAAAAATTTTAAAGAAAAAATAATTAAAAATAAAATTTTTTAAGAAAAACGTTGTTTTATAAGCGACTTGAAACTATGTAAAAAAATATTTTCAAAAAAATTTACACTTTTTGAAATAATGAGTGTCCAATGATAAAAGAATCACCCGGTATATTTGCAGATTATTTAATTGCTCTTGTACGCCATAAATTACCAGTCAGTTGTATCTAATTTATTATGTTTATATGTTCACAAGTTGATTCCTACAATCACACACAAAATATCTATAAGACTATTATACTCAATAATGAAACAACGAGTAAAACATTTTTCGTAAACTTTATAAAATACAGACTACATAGGTGCTCGAGGATTCCATACGACTGCGACTGTTGCTATAATATGCGTCACTGTATAACCATTACCCATTTTTCTAAATCTTAAAAACGTACTTCAAGTAACTTAATTTGAATTTTTACACCTACAGTATAAAATATATTTAAATATTAAATACTCAAGTCAGTATTTTTTTTTTATTTTGCACCATATTTAAAATCGTTTTCACTTATAGTGCTTTACTCTCAAAGCTACGGTAAATCCTATTCAAACATACAGCCACCTTGCCTAGATAATTTATATTTTAACAATAAAGTCTCCCCCGAGGCTCATGACGTTACCTTATATTATATGTTACACCGTAAATGTGTATAGTGTATAGTGTATACGAGTACACCAAAGCAATTTAAAAATGTATACCAATGCCTACATTAGTGTATATATAAATATATTATATTATAGACAGTAAGTATATTTTGTGTGTATATGTGGCAACAAATAAAAGTTATGAATTATAATTATGTACTTACGTAGGTATAACATTAACAACAGTTTTAAAATGTTTGATTACAAAAAAGATAATTTCGTTATACCTATTTGAATCAAATAACAATAAAACAAGATTAGAACTGTCTAATATACCTATCTATAATGTATATATTCCAAAAATATATTCACGCGAAGCCGAACCTAACCTAACCTTTGATTTGTGAATAGTGGCTGCATATGGCATACGTTTTCTCGATACGATTTTCTACAGTCATTTAAGGCACTTTTATTTTGTTCAGATTTCAATCGAATACCCGCAAAGAATAGTTATCAATTTTCACATAGCTTCCGGCGTTTTAAATATTAAAATAATTTTATAAATTAATAATAGCGGGTACATATTATGTGAATAAATTTACTGTAATTATTTTATTGGAAGCTATAATCACACAACGTAAATATAATAAATTACAAAATAACTCCACTCAAACAATATATTACGGTACATTCAAGAGTCTTGAATGAAGACTATAATTATAAAACTAAGAACGCGGCGGCCAATACTTGGATTACATAGTGCAGGGTTGGTTTACGGTGCACGACATTAAACTCGGTGGCACCGTGTGCATATGTTAATATAATATTATATTGTTATATTCCCAACGTCACAATAACCATGATATAACGTAAAAGTTAAATAATATGAACAACTTAGTATACGGAATGAGTATAGGTGATTATAATTGTAATAACTATTAAAAAATAATTTTAAAAAAGTTGGACAACAGAATTGCTCGCACGCCCGGAAAATACGAAAAATCTATATAATAATCATAATATGCATGGATGGATTGGCCTACTAGAAATTTCCCGGTGGGTCTCTTATGTATTTGATTAATAAGGCCCCCTTACGTCGTTTGACAAAATATAACATCTTAAAGATAAAACTCATAGACATATTATGGAGTATGAATCATAGTAACTACACGGCTACACGAGCATAATAGCATATAATCATATTATATTGATAATAATGTAAATTAGAAATGTGATTTTATTCAACCTCATATTATTGAGTGCCGTACCTGCAGTGTAATGCAACAACATCAAAAACCAACAATATGCGCCTCTTATACTCTGTTTAAAGTTTAAAAATTGATACAACAAGTACTGGCTTAAAAATATAGTGTAGGTAGTAAGTTCTTTTCGATTGAAAACAGAAAAGCATAGTAACCAAATAATTGTATGAAAAACGATTACATTTGAAAAAAAATTATTTACTAATTGAAGCTGACTGACGATAAATAATCGGACAAAATGGAGAAGAACTCTTACCCTTGCGATGCATACGACAAGTCATTCTTTGTAAGTGGTGGTTTAACGAAACACCAATGAACACACACTGGCGAAAAACCATACGCATGCGATGTATGCGACAAGTCGTTCTCTATAAGTGGCAGTTTAACTAGCCATCGACGAACACACACTGGTGAAAAACCGTACGCATGCGATTTATGCAACAAATCTTTCTCTCAAATTTGCAGTTTAACGAAACACCAACACACACACACACTGGCGAAAAAACCATATGCGTGCGATGTATGCGAAAAGTCGTTCTGTGAAATTGGCAATTCGGTGGCACACAAGTGAACGCCACTGATTGGATTTATCAAAGATCTATTATCCAAGATCCATATTAAAATTGGATGAATCGTGTTAACATAATATTAAGGTAGGACTGGTAGGTAACACTGGCAAAGTGTTAGTTCTGTCATGCAAATAATTGTTTCTTAATAATTACTAAATTGCTAATTTACCGTATATATAAATAAATACTAGTATATTTCATAAGGGTTTTAATGTATAGACAATAAAGGGGTTCTCAATTTTCTTTTTAAAGCATTGTATATTTTGGATTTCAAAAATATAGTCATAATTAAAAAATATTCGAGAGACCATCGAAACTTTAAAATTGATTATTTTTTCGACTACTCAGTTCCTACATAGAATCTAAAATATTTGAATTTAAAATATGAAAAACCACTACAAAAAAAAAAAAATTATTATTATTAAAATTATTAAATAAAATCGCATCAAAATCCATTGCGTAGTTTTAAAGATATAAGCATACAGGCAGAAAAAGGGACTTTGTTTTATACTAAGTTAAGAGGACCTAACACTGGTATTTGTTGTCTCCGTCTTCCAGTGCGTAACATAGCAAATTTACGCTCAGCAGAACACCCGTAGCTTCGTTAGTTTAAACGTTAGAGTGACTTAACACATTATAAAACTTGATGATAAGAACATTATCTGTGTTTGTACGTTGTTTTTTTACGATAATTCAGTTTTTAAGTGAATTATGAGCATTTTTAATTTACGCTATATTTTATACGCGTAACTAGCTAAAAAAATTGAACTATCGTAAAAAACCAACACACAAACACAGATAATATTCTATTACCATCAAGTTTCATAATAGGTCAATTCACTCTAATTTTTAAACTAACGAAGCTGCACGTGTTCTGCTGAGCGTAGACTTGCTGACTTGTAAGATGGAGACAACAAATACCAATGTTTCAGTGTTACGTCCTCTTAAGATTAGTTTTAAAAAAATTAGATTTCATTATTTTTGTTGTAATTACGAAAATAAAATATAACCGTAGATATTTGACATTTTCACCGAATATTATAATATTGCTGCTGTTTCATGGATGTTCCCCATATTAAAATTTTCCGGTTAGACAACAAATGACTATCCACCCGTGATAATATGTGGACTTCTCGCTTACTGTACTAAACTTTTATAGGTTACCATCTCCTATGCATAACATAATACAGTTTTCAATCGAAAACATTGTCGTCGCTTTAACGGGTCATATAAAATTGAGTATTGGTTTGTGTGTGTGTTTCGTGGCTATACCGAAAGGCAGTCGTCGTCGATTACGGCGGAAAAGTTTTTCACAAACACACACACACACACACCTGCAAACGCTGAATATATAGCCATGCAAGTTCTGTATGGTCGTCGGTGTTGTGCGAAAAATTAATATTACGGTCACCGCCCGACGACTATCGCCAGCTGCGGTCTCACCGGAGCACGCACACTGCAATGCACATACCTTACCCGCCCCTCGTCATTTATACCTACGTGTGTGTACGCGGCTCATGAGTTGACAAGGCGGCCGTTGCAGACGTAATGGATGGGCCTTTGTCGGAGACTAGGTAGGAAAATAATTAATTTTTTCGCCGAAAACGTTCAACCATAGTTTTAATCCACGAACCTTTTATTCTCGCCCCCGGAAACGCGTATAGAGAGAGAGAGAGAAGCAAACAATAATATTAAGACGCCGCCGCCAGGATACTTTGCTTCTGCGGCACTGAGTCGTACACGTAAACCGTTTGTTTCCATCGGTTAATGCAATTCCTTTAAAACGTCAATTGATTAAATCGATTGCTCCCGACCGCGATGATCTTCGTTCCGGGCCCGGCGCGGAAATCGTATTATTTTAATAAATAATTCAAATGCCCGATATAAACAGTTTGTTCCGACCAGTTTGCTCTAAAAGCACTTGCATCATTTGTCATGCAACTATATTACGTGATAATTCTACCCACGCGTGCCCACGATACACTTACTGGCCGTGATCTTCGGTCGTTTACTTGTAAATGCATTCAGGAAATGTTTAACGATTAGAATATTCTGTTTTGTTCACCTGTGTTCATAGTTTCACACGGCGTTTACACGCATAATCAACATAATAGTATTATATTGTTTCAAAATAATTAGGTAAACGTTGGTTAGTAGGTATATATTGCACCCCTGAAAAAAATAGTGACACAAATCAAAATATCAAAATGTTGGGAAATTATTATTTGAAGTGTACTAAAATATAAAGGATGCAATTCTGCTTATTTTGATGGTAATAACTCAAAAAAGTATTTTTTGAGTTGTTTCACTATTTTTTCAAGGGGTGCGATATATAGTAATATCACAGTTCATTAATATTTGTTTTTTTTCTTCTGTATGCTGTACATTTTTTTCAACACATCAAACTTAACTCCGAAAATTGGAACGCGTGTGTCGTATATGACGAGTACCTAAAGTATTATTATTATAGGTATTCGCGAAGCGAGCGTGATCTTTAATAATCTTCGAACGATACAATATATTCGTTGAGCTCGGTTTAAATCAATGATTACGATTTTTTCAATTTTCAAAAATCATACAGTTCTGTCACTCGTCATTACTTAATTCCGGAGTTCTCATAATATTATACTTTAAACACAGTTATCAGCTGATGTCGATTTTTAATCCCTAGTATGATGCAGAACCGACCAAGGCACGCAATAGCGGATTTCGCAATATTGTGCTGCTCTTCCCTCGTTAAACATGTTCAATACTACACAGGAAATGTGTTTCAAAAGCTTCGTGCTATACAAAGATATCATAAATCTGGTTTGTTGAGGGAAAAGGCTGGATAATACTTTGGATTATGTATTGTATTTACAAAAACGTACCAAACGCGTAATCAGAAAAAAGCTTTGTTACAGTATGATAATATAATAGAAAACTACTAACAATTATATCCGAACAATGTTACCGTATTCGTTACTTCTCATTATTAATAGTACCTACCTAAATACACTAAACAGTGATAATTTAAGTCAATAACAGCTATTGTAACTTCAAACATGGTTTAACCTACCTATCTACGAGTTTGTTCATAAACATTATAAATTTAACTATTAAAATAGAGTGCAAACATTCGGTGAACAGTTGGTAGAATATACTTTGATGTTAACGTTAACATTGAATTAATTCTGGTCAAAAGCTATTTTGAAGATAAACAAGGTACAGACAGGGTACAGATAGTGGGTGTTGGGCACTAGTCTGAGTAGTCTCGCCATGACACTAAGTTATATATTATACAGTGATGGTATTTCTTAAATTTAAGTATAAAATCATTATGACATATTATAAATCACGTTAGGAAAACGATTCCGATACAGTAACGTTTTCCAACGTTTCACAAAATGTATAAGTGGTACTGATTTTGACTTTTGGAAAATTTGAGGATGTCTCATTTAAGTACCGTCTGAATAATTTTCCCACCTGGTTATAAAGTTCTTTTAGTGCCTACAAACAATAATTTAAACATCACTGTTTAAATATACGTCAATTCATATGTACAATTCACTACCTACCATCTAATCGAATATAATTATAGTAGGTAGGTATTGATTATTTACGTTTATTTTTAAGAAAAATATCACATACTTTATCCGTGTTCAGTGTGAATATGTCAAAATTTTGACAGGCAAACAAATTTTCTTTAAACTCTTTACCTGTACACTAAAAACCTGATGAGTGATACCATATTTATTATACAAAGCATCATATTTGTTCTCGTTGTCATTTAACTGGAGTGGTAACATTGTAACGGATCACATATTATTATGTGTGTCACCGTTACATAATATACTGTAGACTAGGAAGTATAAATATAAGTATTGATGATAAGGGAGAAGGCTTATACACATATTATATTCATCCGGATACACATATACACATACAATTGTTAGCATATGTAAGACCCATGAAATGTTAATGTTTCGTTTATTATAGGACAAGTACACCAGCCCGCCACAAACTAACTACCATACTATTCATAAGTCTTTTGTTCTACTATATATTTAAATATGCAACTAATATTGTTGTAATTTACTGTGTGATAATGAAACACATTGACTGGAACATAATATTTGATCTATCTTTCTAGAAGCTGCCGTGTTATGGTTAAAATATAATTAAAAGGGGTCTGAAAAAACTTCACTGAATCATCTAAATAATATGACAGATCCCCGACCTCGTTATGAGTTCAATCCGAAAAATCTCTCGTACAAATTTCCATTTGCTTCTTCGTGAAGTTTATTTGTCGAACAAGTAAAGGTGTACATTTATACTTCAGAAACCGTCCTCTTGTGCACTTTTAAATCATGGCAAGCTGTCAAACCTAAATTCTTAGAATGATTCTTCTCAGAAGATTTGGCGGTATTTTCATGTTATATGGTATAAGTTTTTACAATAAGTTGAGTTTTTTTCGATTGAGTTTATTGTATACATTTTGTAAAATCAATAATATAAGGTATTTTTTTATTTTTGATGATCATGTGATATATTATACTTAGACATTTTAGATTCCGAGTGGAGCCATAAAAACATTGTTAAGAGCAACCTTTGCAGTCAACAACTTTTTTCTGATAGCAAATCAGATCTTGTTGGTACATTAAGAGGAACTAAGGAAAACTATTTTTTCACAAAATTGATTTGTGTATTTTTGTTGCAGTTTAAAAATTAATATTTTCCTATTACAGAAAATTGATTTTTTCATTAATTTAGTTAATCATTTTCTTGATATAATTTTCAAAATATTTTTATTCTGTTAGGTAGTTCTTTTTATAAAAATTTGAAACTTTTGACTTTTTGTTTTTTTTTCGATTGATGTGTGATAGATATAAATGTTTGTTATTAAGCGAATTCAAACTTGCCGTGTAAGCATAAGAAAAAAAAAATTATAGTATTAAAGCAATATAAATATTAAATAAACAATATACATAATATTATAAAATATCCTTGGAAATATAAGCCAACATAATATGGTCAGTGCTCAGAAACGTATTCATCGTATATACTTTATATTTACAATGATCTATCATTGAAATTTAACACATACATTACAGTGAACTATTACACGATGAGCTACACTATAGCTACGCCTTATCGGTTTTGTATTTTGCATTAAGTCCCGATGATTCGTATTATTTTGCAAATATTTATTTCATGTCATTCTTGTAACGATCAGTACAATAATTATAGGTAACAGTGTATTCGACATTTTTATCGTATTACATTTCCAAATTTTGTCTCGAAACATTATTTAATTGCCCTACTGATTGTTTGTTCAAAATAGTTTTTCAACACCCATCGCTTCTATGTGTAATATTCCACGCATCACTTTAAATTTAAAATAAATAATAGCACACCTTTAAAAACGCCATGGACAACTTCCCTGCATCTACGCTGTTCATCTATATCTGCTATTCTGGTGTTGGAAGTGCTTTTTGTGTAGTTTCTGTCAATGTAAACTTTCTAAAACATATCGCATAACAATATAACGGACCGATAACCGTGCATTTTAATCGTTTGGTGTTTGTACACATTATTTTTTTCTATATACATTTATCTCTATTTACGGTGTCTAAATATTGTATTGCTATAAATTATAATAGTTATTAAGGTATAGTCAACTCCTGAATTTATTATGAAAATACCACGGTGTTTCGATTTTATATATACTTTAATAATCTCCTGTTGGCATAATACCTGCAACTCTTGTAATTATTTTGCATGTTAAAAAAAATTGTGTGTGTACCTACTTCAACATATGGCAATATAGGTTATGCGCGCGGTTTGTTTTATGCAGTGTTTTTTTTTTTTTTTTTTTAATCGTATGTGTAGGCCAACGGGATTATAATATAATACATAATATATTCCTATTTTTTTTCTACCTAATGAACAACTGCCAATTTATTACCAAAACAAACAATTCACGCCGTGCTCTTCGCACAGTGGAATTGCTGTAATCGCACGTATTGCCTAAGCTACGGCAAACATCGCTTAACACCGAATATATCCGACCATTTGGGAATTTAAACAATGCGACGCATTTGACCCTATACATAGTAAGAGAGGTACCTCCTACTCCATCTCTCTCACTCTCTGTCGTCGCAATCCGTTTACATCACATATACATTATGATATATAGGTGCATAAGAACAGTGTGTGTATGTGCGATCGCTGAATGTCGGATAAAGTCATGAAATCGTAAATAAGTCGTTGTGGAACAATTAAACAACAGCAAAAAATGTCGTGTGATGAGTCACTGATGATATCGAAAGAAATTCAAAACAGTCCGGGACATTATACGCATTTTATAGTGAGTCAAGACGCATTGTTGCAAAAATCCTCCTTTTTATTACTGCCAGCAAGCATAAAATATATTATGTACAAGATGGTAGTTTAAAATATATATTTATGTTGCCGATAAAATAACAACGCACTATGCGTCGCAGATAAACTTTGCTTCTGTTTATGATATAGACATTTGGGCCATTGCGTTATGAATATGTGTAGTCTGTTCGCGCACATTGAGTTTAATAGGCAGATTTGCGTCCTCGCAACAGAACACAACCGAGAAAAATGTACGCACGCTCCACAAATCGGCGTTAGGTTAAGCATATAAGCTCCCAGTATTCATTTTCCCGTGTGCAATATAATAAATTATATATGTGGATGTTTGGCGGAAGCCAGTTTGCGATAACGCCGACTTGTGCGGATCATAATATTATATTAACAAACATTATATCATTATACATGTATACGGGCTTGGGCAAGATGCCGAAAAAAAGCATCTTCAAGCGTGGTACGAGTCATTGGATAAAGTATCTCCTGATAAGCATAAAAGATACTCTAAAAAACCTGTACAATATTTTCCATTACACCTATAATAGCAGTGTACAAAAAAAAAAAAACCAAACCAAACATTTCTATCAATGTTTTAAAATAATAATATTAGTAGTTTCAAGCACATAATATTGTTATAAATAATAACCTAAGTACTGGAGGTCGCTACCAGGTAACACCTCCAAACCTCAAATTAATTACTTATAAACTGTCTTATATTATATAACTACATATATTTTTTTTTCTCTCTTCTCTCTCTCTTCATTGTTATTCATGTCACAGGGTGTTACCACTGGGTATCTTCCCTAATCTAACTACTCATATCATATTTTACCTTTCATATATCAAACCTACTTATTGTACAAAAAGCATGTATAGATTGTAGATTTCTTCAAATAAATAAAAAAAAAAAAAAAATAATAATAACCTACATTAGGTACCTACATTCATTACAGTTTCCTAATTTGGTTTATAGGATTGATATAAATACACAATTATATAAATTATTGTGAAACTAATTTTTTTTGTAAGAACTGAGCATACATTTATAATTGGATTATTATGAATTGTATGCGAAAAGGTAAGTTGGAAGATATCAACTCGCCGTCTACCCCCTAAAAATATATGCCTATGGTGTATGATAGCTATACAGAGCTAAATAATGTAAATACAAAAAACCCAAATTACAAATTATTGTGTACTCAAAATCGTCGTATAAGTCTATTGAGGTTCAATCGGGTTTAGAGTGACTATAATAGTATACATATTAATGCAATGACGTACCTATGGTGTGTAAGCCCACCGTCAATGGAATGGGCATTCCGACTAATATTATCTATACAATACGAAGACGAGTTCAGCCCGAGTAAAATAAGTTGTAATGCGTCGATATTGGTCGTGGCGTAAACGAAAAACTGCAAACGCCGACGGAGAGGATTGTCGTCCAAGTTGCGAGATCTCTGACACACACACACACACACACACACACACACACTAAACATCTCTTACCATGCCATAGTCAGGCGAAAGTTGATAGGGCGCGTGAAATTCGCAGCTTCCGAAACACATGGTGGTCGTTTCGGTGATACGATATTGTGCATGATACAAGACTTATTATTATCAATAATATATATACATGATATCGATGAACCGCGTTTCCGCCGTCAACGATGGCTTGAAACTATCTAAATATTATTATAAAATACATCACTCGAGGACCAGTTCACCGGAGCTGGATCGGAGGTGGGTGACGGTCGAGAAGTTGCACGACAAAAAGGTCTTTATGCCACCCCGAGGCCGAGATGGCGAACCGACGGGTAGTATTTCTGTACTTCTGTACAAATAGAATCTATATACGTGTATAATGTATATAATATATTTAAGAGAACTTGTGCCAACTGTATTACTATATATTTTATTTATATATAATAAATAAACTATCACTATATGTAATAAAATGACCCACCGGCGATCCGGGTCCGCAGAGACGTGTCCGGTGTCCGGAAGAGCACATCTGCACGGTTCTGGAAAATTTCGCACCACTCCCGCGGACGAATGCGATGTCTGCCTCGGCCGCTCGTCGACGTTGAATAACGACCGTTTCCGAAGTTTCCGGTTCAGGAGAAAAAAAGAAAATAATGCGATTTCCGATCGCACGCGTCCAATATTTTTTACCGATCGACACACCGCGCCCGCATTATAAATATTATCATTACCGTTATGCAATTGCAGGTAACATTATAATATTATCATAAACATTACGGTTATCTTGGGCATTGTTTATCTATGTGACTATGTATAGGTCTTGTTTACCCGATGTTTACCGATAGTCTATAGTATTATTGTATTATTATAATAATATGCTAGTCGGGTTCTACATTTTTCGCTCTCTATAATATGTTTTCCGCGGAGACACTCCTTCGTTCGTCGTGACCTCAAAGCGCGCACACGTTTCCCTTACGTTTAAACAGTACGGTGCCTATGTGTACATAATATGCTTACACTATAATATTATTATACCTATTAGATGTGCGTTTATTTAAACCCATACATGTGTAAATATTGAAAGTTTATCAATTAAAAGTACCTTTGCATCTAACGCTCAAAACATTTTAGGGTCGATAGACCAGTTGCGTTCGGTCACTTTCAGGGTTGCAAAACCAATAAATTTCCCTAAATAATAGCCGTTGGTTTAAAATATTATGTATAAATAGTATTTATGATATTCGGTAGGTACCTACAAAACTTTATATTTACTTTAGATACTTATTATAAAAATACATTAAATATTGAACACTTGGTTTAAATATGATCAAAATAAATATCAATTTAACACACGAGTATAATATTATACACCCAGTCCTGTAAAGTATTTAAGTAAAAGTATTCAAATACTTTTTTAAGTATTGAATAACTTTTTAAATACTTTCAGCATGAAGTATTTTAAATACTTTTTTTTTGTATTAAATACTTTTTGGTATTGAATACTTTGGTTTTAAATTTTGAACATTTTATTTATATACGAGATAATTGGTCGGAAAAATATTATTGTCAAGTGTCAACTGCAATAATAGAATAGTTTTCTAGTTTTATCTAATATTCTGTATTTCTGTGTTAGCCGAAATTCGAAGGTTTGTGAAAACCAGATTTCTAAAAATAGTTATTGAATAACAATATTCCCTTTAAACTATTAGATAACCTACTACCTATGTGTTTATATTACGATAGTTAGAAACCCACTTTAAAAACCAAAAGTATTTGAGTAGTATTTGAAATACTATACAATTAAAGTATTTAAGTAGTATCTTAAGTAGTATCTTAAATACTTAAAAAAAAAATTATTTGGGTATTTACTCAAGTACTTTTTAAAAGTATTCTTTACAGGACTGTATACACCTAATAGTATCATAGTATGATAGTATTAATATCATGATATAAACAACATGGTATGATCGCAAAAGTCCAGATTTGGTCCAAGTCTCGCGGTACGTCACTTGATTACTTGTATTATCATATTGTAATTAAATTATTATTAATAAACACTACGCCACGTCACGTGCTTACCGAAGGATCTGACCGAGTTACGATCATACCTTGTTTGTATATCATGATTAATATCATCATTGTGTACACCGTACACAGTATAATACATATTGTACAGGACAACAAACCAAAGATGGGCAAATTAATGAAAATAATTAACTCAAGTTAAGTTAAGTTAAGAGGGCACAATATCGATAAGTTAAAAGTTAACAGTTAACAAATTATAAATTTAACTCGATAAGTTAAATTTAATATAGAAAAAAATATTAACTTAACTCAGTTTAAAAAATTATGTTATCAAGAAAAAGAACAGAAATGTTTGTGTTTTTGTATTGGATTATTTTTATTTTATACTGATATAGTAATATTTACGTATAATCGAAAAATTTCGAAATGTTTTTAACTTGATGGATTTTTGTAAAATCAACTGAGAAAAGCTAAGTTATTTCAACTGTAAATTAAACTAGTTAAGTTCATTAGTAGATTAGAAAATAAACTAACTAGTTAAGTTAAAAAGTTAAAAAAAATTAACGTTGTAACTTAACTTTAACTTTCTGACTAGTTAATGCCCACCTTTGCAACAAACCAATTAGGCCGATAAAATATAGCCAACTTTGAGAAAATTCTATAGCGGAAAATGTTTGTTTGTTTGAAACGTTGAAAAGGTAGAAATTCGTTAGCGCGTGGTTTAGTGTTGTATTTTTTTTAACCATGGTCATGTTGTTAGACATAAAAAATTAATCGTGATAACTCGTGATAGTAATACCATAGATATATACATCAACAAGCGTGTTTTCGCGCTTAACCAAATGTAACCTGGTTACTATATATTATAAACAAGTCGTTTTCGCGGTTTTGGTTATACTTTTGGTAATAACTTTTGGTTTTAGGTAACTGATAATTTGTAACCATCAAAATGAAATGGTTATATCGTTTGGTTATTGATAATCTACAAAATAATATGATAAAGTTAATAAATTAAATAGAATCTATATTAACCACAAATGCATCGTTTTCGCGAGTCTTGGACCAATAACCCAAATCATGTAACCACATCTAATTAAAAGTATTAACAGGTTAAGCGCGAAAACACACCTAACGTTGTTGTATGTATCTATGAGTAACACAATGAATAGTGATAAAGATAACGGCTAAAGTATAAACAAGTCGACCACGGTTCCGGTTACTAGAACTAAACAGACCAAACGCTGGATCATGGTGTTTGTAATGTTTGCAAACGTTTACAGCTTCGTTTAGCAAACAGACAGTCCGACTTTCTCCGTTATCAAACGTTTGCAACGTTTACCGCTATAGAATTTCCTAGTTAATGAAAACATTAAATCGTCTACCTAAGGTATCACTCAAATAATTACTTATGTACGTATTGGTAATAATTACGTGTGTGTCTGTGTTCACCTCACGTGCTTTTCACAACTTGGTTCTATTGTTTAAAATACGTCTTGTTATCGACTCGCCGCCGGAAAATATTATGTAATTGCAAAACGCGAAAAACATTTTCCGCTTTAAATATTATAATATGTATATATAAATGGACTATACGTCCTACGCATCTAAATACCTATGTGCATAATATTATAAGAATTGTTATTAATTTAATCGGCACGCGGCGCCAGACAGGTTATGTCTAAAAGAAATTATCGCGTCACATTTTTCCGACATATTATTATTGTAATCGCGAAACCCGTTGGCCGGAATCCAGCTTCCGCCACACACGTTTACAAATTCATAAAAAATATAAGATTTTACCTTTATGTTTTCCGTTCATCTTCCGAGAATAACATAATATTACACACGCTTTTATGCTGGAATTAATCTCTCCGTCGACGTGGACACGTGCCCGTTTACATGATAAAAATTGTAATGCTCGTATCGTAATAATATTGTAATATTATATAGCTACAGTGTGTGTATGACGCAGCTTAAAAATACGAAGACATCGTGATTGGTGCCTCATCTCGAAAGTAAAACGGTACACACGAGAAAGCATCACACAGTGTTCGTAATGTAACGTTGACGTTTGACACGTTAAAATATAATATAAAAGTCGTATGTGGTCAGTGTTGTCGTCCGGCAATATATAGTGTTAATCCTGATCGATTATTAGGACGACAGTCGTGTTCGACGTTTTGGTATTTATTTTTTTTTTTTTAACCCGTCGTCAAGCCACGGGACGCATTCGTATTTCTTATTTATTTTCTCAATCTGTGGACTTACGACGTTCGTCGTACTATAATCGCACAGCTCGTCGAGGGATTAAAGAAGATAAGTTTAATACAGTACCGCCAACGAGTATTATGTACATTCGATGTTTACATGTCATATTATCATTTTATCTATTAAACATTAAATTATATTCGACAATCGGTCAGTTTAAATCGAAAATTATTACTCTAGTATATCTTTCAAAACATTTTTTTTATATATATATACGGGGAGATTTTTAAACATACTTACCACAACTTTTCGGTAATTTAATAGGTAGTACATTAAATATTCAAATTTTGATTTTAAGACATTTTAAGTAGATCTAAAAACGATATTTTCAAATTTCCGATATTATTTGTACTACCTAAGGAATTTCCTGTGACGAATAGCGAATGGCTGTAAAACAAACTTCTATTTTCAAACCAGAATCCCCGCTTTTTAACTGACAATTAATTAGAGTATAATTTACTTGAATATGTTGATGTATCTAAATCAAAATTCTTATGAGTCACTTTTGAGTTATTAAAATGTTTATAGTATATATAATATTAGATGCAGTACCTATTATACTTGTATCATTTTTGCAAATTATTTTTATTGATATATCAAAATGAATTACTAATTTTATCAAATCGTCTAAGCTTCTTGTCTACTTAACCCATTACCATAGACATAATATTATCCATTTTTCATAAAGTTACATAATGCAAAAACTACTAATTTGCATTTTGTTTTAGATACATTAAAATTATCAAAAAAAATATCTACTTGATGATTAAAAATTAAAAAGGGGTGGGGGTTTCCTATTTGAAATACAAACGCTTGTATTGTCCCAGGTTTGTACTTAAATGGTACAAACAATTCAAGGATTCGAAAATATGGTCTTCAAGATGTGTATATTTTAAAATTCCGAAAATCAGAATTTGAATATATGCATAATTTATAAATACAAATAGGGTGATTGTACTTAAAAAAAATGACTCAGTGTATAATGTATATATTATTACCGTAAAAATGACTATAACGCCATCTCTGCTATAATTATTGTTTCCATATCGCTTGTATTCTGTACAAATAGTTATTTTGACAATGTTTTTATTTTTATTATTAAAAGACATCATTTCCGCGCATTCTTGATATATATATTATAATGCATGTGTATTATGTACATATTCCAGTATTTTAAATGTCTAATATTAATAATCCATACTAAGTTATAGAAAGTTCCTATTACAAAAATAATGTTATTAGCAAAAGGTTCTACTATAGGTACTATAGTTCCTAAAACGTCTCAACTCAATGCATCTTACGGATCACTTCCGCGAAAGCCAACATTTACAAGATTATTTTTATACGGAATTTCTTCACAGTAGTACCATATCCAATCTCCCAAGCCCCTAATACCAATATATATAATGATGAGTTGAATTAATGGGTAGGTTATGATGTAGGTGCTATCTCTGTATTTTATGCATACCTACAGTTATGGACTCTCTTGGACTATAATATATTAGTACACGATTTCCTTCTGTTATCAATATCATCAGTACATTGGTTTGAATTCAATGGAATTCGCAAGATGATGATGTTCTACTACCATTGCTGAGTTTCAACGGTCATTTGGGAAAAATAATATACCTAAATTATTATCGAGCACAAATCGACTGAAATATTTAGACAGTCTCGGTTTGACGGCGCGGACCTGTGTCCGTACTTAGCCGCTAGAGCCGTTGGAGGCTCGTTACACGTCTGTTATAATATTATATTGTATCCTGCCCGTCCCGATAACTATGTATTATTATATACTATATAGGTGCGTATAAGTAATAACGGTAATAATAATATATTCATCGTTTTCACGCGACTCGTTCGGTTCGAGGGTGGAAAAAAATGGCATGATTTGTCTTTGGGTTTTTGAGTGGCGTACGGTTCTGGGCTCGCAAAAAAAAAACTAGGCGAACGACTGTCTATAATATAATATGAACACGTGCGAGCCACTCACTCCGACGCCCAATATGTATATGGCACACACATTCGCGGGCCTACGCGGACCATTTATTTAACGGCGAAGGAGGACGAGCGAGGAAAATACGCTGACTGTAATATATGTTATACTGTATGTGCGCGCTTTGTTGTTTTTAACGAAAAAATCCAAATGAAATGCTTTCTCGTCCCCGTCCTACGCGGCTATTTATTATTTCCCACCCCCTCCCCCTTTCTTGAGCCCTAAAACAGCGTTGTATCGTATACGCCCTTTTCGGCCCGGTTATTGAACAACACGAGTATAATAATAGTCCGTCACAGGATATCATAACTCATAACATCGTATGTTGTATTGGTAGAATCGAATTTGGACCTTCGGACGCTTTGACGAAACGTCTCTTTGTGTTGGCGTAATTGATATTATTTTGGTAGAGAAGCGTCGGCGTTGTGTGTTGTGACAATGCACAGTTCGATATACGACTCGAACGCAATAATATGAAGTTCGTGGGCGATCGATCGTTATATTATACGTCATGAGGTCTTACAATCTTACGAAAACGATCGAGAGAAAAAAATCGATATTCGGTTATTGAGTCCCTGCCAATAAAATCTAATACCTAACTATTTGCAGACCGGACCGTTTACTCTATTATAGAAAATAATAATATTATAATATATGATTATTACTGTGTGGTTATACGAAATACAAATATTACATATTATACACGCGATAATACGATAATATCATAATACACTGCCTAGTCTGTTTGGATCGGCTGTGACCACGCAATTAAATAAATATAGTTGTATTTGCTTAATATATAATATTATGATATTATACAGCATGTATATACTGCGGAGTTTAACATGTATGGTTTATGGTGGTGTACAGCAGCTACAGCTGTATAATAGGCAGGGACGAGGGTCAGCCAATATTTGACCCAACGGAAATCACCCACCATATCAATTAATCCGTTCTATTATATTAATAATTTCGACGTTTTCCACGCGCGTAAAGTAAATACTTATTCTCTTCCGATTTATTGATCTTATAATAGAGGAAAGCGTGCTTAAACAGTATATAATATTATACACATAACATAATATTTCATATTATATTATATTATTATGTTATCGTATTCGATCAAGAAACATCGTATTTCAGTTTCAAACGGATTTTACGAAAAAAACTCAAATAATATTGTATAGTAGCTGAATATTGGGATGTTGAGAATTTTGTTTGTAAATTATTGAAGTGTGCGTGATTTGTACAATATATACAATTTAAAAGTTGAATTGGTGAAAACCTACGGTTAAGCAAGTTGGAGTCTGTGTATTTTTTCTAAAATAAACCGATAATTTATTAGTTATGATCCGTACAAAATAAACCTAATAAGAAGCGTGCACTAAAACGCAAATAGAAAGTGTTACTAATAGATTTCTTCCTCCTTTCGTCAAACCATTAGTATTCTGATGTGAGATATTTCTTTGCCTAAAAAAAAATACGTTTTTGGAAATGAGTTGACAATCTTGCAGGCACGGGTCAAACACTCAAACCCCACTCTCTTGGGACAGCGACAGAGTATTAATATTCCACTCCATTTTAAATTCCTGCCACTAAACCCAGGCTGATATCATTAGAGGTACATTTAAACATAAATGTCCATAGTGGTACCGATATAGAACATGATCTGTACAATCCGCGGAACACCAACTTTGCAGTGTACAGCGAACGTGATTTAACTATTATTTAACATGCATGATTTGGTACGGCAGTGGCAACTTGTGTTCATTACCAAACGAATGAAATTAAATGATAACAATAACAGAACATCGTATTGTATACCAAACTAAAATTTAAAAACCAAATAATTATTAGTAGGCTTGCCATCATTTTTTCTTTTAAGACAATATAAGAGTCATATTGAAAGGTTAAAACGATAATTTTTTTAGTTTTACTGCTTGTCTGCTTAAAAATGATCAAAAACCAAATCATGATTATTATACGTCGATATTGAATATATTATAAGGCCTACAAGCCAAAGTTTATGGACGAGTGATTGCAGTGAACCAGTTATTCCTACTCGGAAGCTTATATTGACTGCTTATATGACTGCCCTGAAATACTTAGTCAAATTAGTTTTAAGACTATACTCCCATTCTTGATAATCTTATCATTTTTTTAATGATTTCCTCACCAATAATTATTTCTGTTGAATACATTTAATATGCATAAGTTATATGTACTTAAATCGCAGCCCATTTAGTAAAAAAAAAAAAACAACTATTTTATAGGATTATAATAATATTATATTATACTGGAGCTTGGAACTCGGGTGTTTGGATCAATTCAGTGGTCGTTCACATTATTATTACCGATCCTCGTAACGACTCGATTCATGTATTTTGCTACCTACCATCTTCGAATCACGCGTGGGACATACTTTTATGAATCAAATAAATTGTACACTTGTGACCGTGCCAAATAATATGTTGTGTCTATCTAGAGAGTAAGTCGGTCGTCGAGAACGAAATATACGTTAAAAATAATTTTTAGTTTGTGGTTTAAATTGTTTTATACGACAATAATAACAATAACAACAAAAACAACAACGAAACTACGTACGATATAAAGCCAAATACTTTCATACATATACGCTTAAATATAATATATCATTTAATGTGCTCGTTCGTTGGGAATTTTATAATGGTGCAGCGCACGCTCCGTATGATATTTGTAACATGCTGACAGCCACTCGACTGCTGCAATATTATATAATGTAACTGGTCTCGCCCATTGCAATGCGAATAAATCAATCGATCTAATTGAATAATATTACTTATTACACATTGTTATGTATCGTATCGACGACCGATGTTTGGCTGCATTATGAAAGCATTCCGCTGCAGCCGTAGAAAGCACTGAAAACGAAACGATTGTAACTTATAATAGGTACCTATTTATATTAAGTTTTCAGTTTCGTTTAAAATTGTATTTGTAACGATACAAACAATATAACGAATATTGGAAAAAATAGGGGGGGTCTTGGGGGATATACAGACCCCAACACTTTGCCAAGTTTCCACCAAATTAATATTTCATTATCAAGTAAGAACCGAGTAAATATTATTATTGTCTACAAATTTAAAATAGAACCCAATGAAAATTATAAAAAAAAACTGTATTTGCGATATAGCTAGAATTCTATATTTCTTGCGAAATATAAATATACAGTTTGTTTTACAGATAGATATTAAATGTAAATTACTTATTTAATAATTTTAATTTAGAAGCCAATTACTGTAATTTTGTGACACGTGAAGGGGGGGGGGGTTGACAATGTTATAGGGGACTAAAGCCCAAACATTTGACATTTTTTGGTAATATACGATGGTAATGGTATTATTTCGCACACCGAATAAAGAATAAAATATATTTCTTTCATCCAGATTGCAGTTATAATCACTACTCGTAATTAGGTGTGTATATTATTATTACCTATTTCGAAATATAGTTGTGTTATTTTCGACGGTAGTCAGCTGAATCTCTATAGCACACCTGATAAACCTATACAAACTCTAAAGTCAATTGTTTTACGACCTAGTATACTACTATACCTACTGTCTTTAACGGGTTTATTTCGCGCACATGAATATATATACTTACCTATACATATTATAATATATTACACGCCAAACGTATACCTATTTTCCACCATCGATCTAAAGCACCGAACGGTATTCCACTTTACACATCAATATATGTACATAATACTTACACTATGCACCTCGTATACGTATTATACACACACATTTAACCCATCGAGGCCGTTGCGTGTACTTATTGACTTGGCCGTTAGGTTTACGTCTGCATCAAAAGATTCGGCTCAAGGGAGTATTTAGATAATTTAAGGAATTTTTTTTTTTATCTGAAACCATCGTGGTTTATATACGAGCAGAGTATTTGTTGTGTAGGATATTCTTGCACAATGCGCGAACAAATATCAGAAAAAAAAACCTGTGTTCGACTATATGCATTGTTCGGAAACAAAGTCCCGCACCTATACCTAGGTACACCTTTGACGTTAAATATTGTGGATTGTACAATGGTGAATAGTGATCAATGCATAAGAATGCACATTATTCTACCTTAGTGTTCGCAATGATCGACATGGGCGTAACTTATTGAGCCCTCCCTAAATAGTCAGAATGTATGACATGTTGTGTCACTCCTATGCGTGGAAAAATTAATTGTCCTGTTACGCCTACGGTGGTTATGTCGGTAGATGGGAAACCGGATACGCTCAGTGGTAGTAGGTACCTATACCAAATGATACGTGATGTGCAAAACAATGTAGTCATAATAGTATGTGATATCGCATTATTGGGAAAAACGACGTATACAAGTACCACAAATGTGCATTATGTATTTTATGTTTAAAAAACAATAAAAAAACATATTATCATGGTATATCGTCGATGAAACGCAACTATGCACTTTGGTATATCAAACAAATTACAAAGCGTACATTTCTATGATATTATAATATTATTGTCACTGTAGGTAATTCCGATTCGAACTCGATCAATATTTATTTCAAAAAATGTTTTTTTTTCGGCGACGAGGTCTAGAGTCCGTTGTAATACTGATATACGCAAAAGAGGTTTCACAATAATTATTATGATAATAGACCTAACTCACGATGATGGAGGGCTTTATTTTTTTTTTGCTGATTTTTATTCGTAAAAACCCACATTATTTATTATAATGTAAGGTTAGGTTACACACACGTGTACGAGGTAGGTATATATTTCTACATCCATCGGCTGTATCACATATTATTATATTATTATTTGGTACGAAGCTGGAAATACGATACACAGTTCGTAACATAATTTAATATTGGACAGATGTAAATTGCGCCCAGTTAAAGATATATACAATATCAAATATCATTTTTCTGGTCAAAATATTGTAGGAGAGAAATAGTAAATAGCACCTATCAATTAACTTATAGTAAAATATAGGGAATTGCGCCCACGGTTTCTGATATTGTTTTAATGAGCAAGTATTAAAAGTCATGTACGCATTAGCACACTCAATGTCTAAGTTTGTGAGCAACTAAAAATAATATCGTCGCTTAAGAACCATAATGGCCAATCGCAAAAAAATCTTATTGTAGTTTTATTTATCAATTGATTCGTGTTTTGAGACAATTAGTTTTGAAGTGAGAACGTTTTGAGATTTTCCATGACGGTTCTAAAGCTATACAGCTATACAATATAGTGACACTGTAAAATAATCTATTTAGGTACATTTATGTTTAGTTTTAATTTTTGAAACTTGAATTTTATTTACAAATAATATTCAACTCTGTTGTGCCTTATTAAAAATACATTTTAAACGTCTTTTATAAAAATAAAAATTGAAAACTCTATGTGGTAGTGAGTATAGTACCTAATTATTACCTATGTAATTACCTATCAGGGGCTAGCATGTGGCATAATCTATGAGTGCAATCTACTAAAGGCACCTACTCTTACTATTACCCGTTAACTATATGAGCTCAATTTACAAGCGTCATGGTTTTATTTTTTCACACACGTCTTTGAATCGACCTGCCACAGGTATCAGATGTGTGTACAAAATACGGCACGAAAGGTTGTAGCCGAGAAAAACAACATAATCGGTTGAAATATTTATGTTTTTTAATACCTATCTATTAGACACACACGCGTTAAGACTCGCGTGGTATGAGCAATATTTTTAGCGCACCGATTTCGTACACGTTTTTTTAATAAACTATTTCATCCGCATATATACCTTTTTCACGATCAGAATCGATTAATTTATCTCGCTTATGGTCTATGTGTGTGTGTGTGTGTGTGTGTGTGTGTGTGTGTGTGTGTGTGTGTGTGTGTGTGTGTGTGGTCACTGGTCATGTAGACATTATAGCTGGTACGTGGAAAAACATTAGATGGGTGCACAGTATTCGTATATTATGCACACGTATAACCCGTACTACGCACGTCATAAAAACGATTTTAATCGTCAGACGTACGACAGAGGTCAAAAAGTTCGATTAATTATTATCGCTTTATTCGAAATAGGTATACCGTATAGTATATTTTACTCACGTACTGTAATATTTGTAAATTGATTTAAATATCTTATTTAAATATCGAAGTTATTATTTGTTGTTTTTTTTTTTTTTTGCTAATCATGTTTTAATTATAAATCGCAAGAGGCACTTACACAGTACTAGAGGTACAACATCCGTCCAATTATTTCTATTTCTGTACATGGTTCATACATGCGTAATACTTTACTAGATGATCAAACAATTATAGAAAATAAAAAACACAATTGACCAGTTTTTAGATATTATATTTAAGTGTATTTATATAATAGTCTTTGAACGAGAGGTAAATAATTGTTATTAATTCCATGGTTTGGGGACCACCAGATTTCCGTACAAGCGCGTCTGTTGTGTACATATGTGAAATGCCCGAAAAACCGACCCATTGGCTGCAGCAGTACCCGAGACAGAATACCCTTTAACCAATCAAGAAAGGATATAAATAAATCAACGTAAATACAATATAGTTACGACGTTCCTTAGACGTTGAGCGAAAAAAAACAGCCATTTTATTGTATTCCGCGCGTTCAAAACGTTCCGATATAGAAAACACAAAAAAAAAAAAGAATTCTGTTTTAAAAGTTAAGCTTAAGGCTGTACATATTCTCAAATATTTGTAAAACGTGATTTATAACGTAATGTTTTTACGACTGCGAAACGGATGTTGATAAATTCGACTGTAATGTAATATATATATAAAAAAAAGAACAGCGTACAATTGTCCTCCACAGAAGAAAAAAAATAACGTATATATACACTGGAGCGGGAAGTGGGATGTACGTATATAACGAATAATATGACACAGAGAATAACGTCCGAAACGAAATTAATTTATAATATATAAGCCGTAAAACGACGACAGTATTGCGCTCCCCTTGCACCCTCCCACGACTTAAATTATTCAGTCAAACGAAATAAAACTAGAAAATTCTAATGGCAAAAAAATAATAAAAATACTAATAATATTATAATGATATTCTGTGTCGTACTTTTGGAGCACTATATACAATACATCATCGTTACAATATGCACAGTGCCTGTGTTATCGTCGAAACAGAAACTCGACGGGATTTTGTGCCACCGCGTCAAAGCACGAATGACATGGAATACTATAATACCTTTGCAGACAGATACCCGATAAGATATCGTATGTGGGTGAAAACCCGTGCGTGGAAACTGCAGTGAGTTCGATTAATGTGATTGAATTGCTTTTTATTATTGTGTTACAATAATGTTTGATTCGTCGACGTGCAGTTTCCAATCAGATGTATGCATATTGCATAATATAGTTTATAATAATATTGAAATGCAATAATATACCGTGTGTCCACATGAACGCGGTATCGCTCGGTTACTTATAATATGTTACCCAGTACCCAGTAGACATTACATTTTTGAATTCCGTTTGCGGCACATGAGACTAAGCTTCGGGCCATATTGTACTCTTATAACTTAAATATTTTTAACTCTTGTATTTTGATCATGCACAGCAACTTTATTTTGTCTATGTACCCTGTTTTTATGGAAAAACGGTGCTTGTGTACCTATATAATATGTGTATAAATAAAATAGTGCATCCATGTATTATTACATTCTGAGTTATTATATTATTTTTATGACAGTGGGCCGTTATAATAGTAATATTACGCTTTTGTAGTTTGGTGTGCACACAGAAATGAAATGCTCAAAACGAATAATAATATTTCTGCATTCCGATCGGTCGATAGGCACTCGTGTCGGCGTAGATGGGTATTATAATCTACGCAAAACAACTGATTCAGAAACTGAATCAACAAATAGAAAAAAAAAACCATAAAATACGTGAATCAGGAGATTTTTCAACGGAAATTTGTAATTAACGATAGTGATTTTGCGAAGTATAAAGTTATATGTTATATGACTGTTAGCTGTGCATTATGTTAAATATATTAATTAAGTTTTCGCAGAATAGGACCATGTCGGTAAATATTATTCAAAGACTCAAAATTTATAGAGCTTATTAGTTTATTACTGTGGCCTATCGCGTTTTACCAAGTGTATTAATTATAGTTAATTTGAGTTAATGCATATTTGGGGGATCAATTCTTTTTGCTCCTTTTTTGCTTTTTAATATAAATTCAGTAACGACTATCGGATTTAGAAACCATCCACTTTTTCAATATATAAAATATATTCCAGATTATACGGGGATGGTATCGGCTAACTGGCGGGCTGTCGGAAGCACACTGACGATCGGCCGGAAACAATTTCCTACGCCCCAACAAAAAATTCAAGTGGTGCAAATAAATGGGGGTGCAATGTACCTGTGTGTACACACACACGTATAATATATATAGATATAAACGCAGGAGGGACGAGATGTGGTTCACTTAGGGCTCGTGGTTCAATAATTATCATTGCGAGGGTTGTGGAATATTGTTTATTCGACCTCGTGTAAAAAGACGAAGGGCGCAGATGAGAAAAAAATAGATCAAAGTTAGAAGGAAAACGGCGGAAACTGCATCTGTGTGTGGTATTGTGCGAATAAAACAATATTTTCACGTACACACTCTCTGTGTCTGTGTGTAATAAGACAGTCGACAATACGATCGTCGGAGGGGACGATTTCGATTGTAGTGACGTTGTTCGGATGGGTGAACACTAGATCTTTAATAGCTATTATAGTAACCGGTGACGTTTGATTGTTTCCAGAAGCTGCGAACACGGCATTGTTTATGGATCCCTCTCACCGCGATTACATATTATCATCACGGAATAGAGGTTTCGTCTCGACATAGATCGACGGTAATGCAGGGTTAACGGTCGACTCAAATATTCTTGTATATAGACACCGAAGAAAAAACTTGAGGACCGTATATATAAAAACAATATTTTCTACGTACAGTTATTCGATACAACCTACGAAATAAATTATATCATAACATGTGGATACGTTAAGTGGCTGCAATATAAATATCATGTTAATTTTAAATTAGATTAGAGTTGGTTTTTCACATCACGTGTCACTTTTGTACGAATGCACGTATTTATATGACTATAACTATGATAAATAAAGACCCCGTTATGTAATTATTCAAAACTTCGAATTTGGTATCCATCTATAATTATTCGCTATTAATATGAGCAATTTTGTTTTTAAATAGCATAAAATAGTTAGCTTTTGGAAATATTTGATTTATGTATTAATATTATCTGGCATATATCATAATATTATGTTATTATAATAATAATAATAATAATAAATTAAACCAAAACGTAAAGATACAGATCGATGTCCACTGGACACCTCACACAATGTGTGAATATAGAATTGTTTAAATTTCAAACAATATAATTGTGATATCGTTATTTGAAGGTCAAACTCTTTACACAAACTTTAATAATCTTGTAATATTATATGAAATTTAAAAAAAATGTTTATAGGTAATGCATGTCAAGTATTGCTCATTGACATTTATGTGTGTAACATGAAGTCACAACATTTACACTTTCAAAAAAAAAAAAATGTTCAAACATATTTTATTAAATTAAAAATTTGAATTTAAACTTATTACTAAGTAATAACGAATTATTGAAAATAACATGAAATATACAAAATATAAATATACAAAATAACATGAACCAAAAGAACAAAGACGATAATATTTGAATATGTATATTTTTTCTTAAAGTAAATTATATTTTATTAAGATCATTGTAATATTATAATGAAATAAATATCACGTATGTATAATTAATTATTTTTTAGCAAAATGTATAATTAAATAAAAATAAAAACATAATCTTAAACGAAAATAAATGCAAATCTATACTCCATACATATTATTATATTAAGACTACTTTTAAACTCATTAATATTGCTAGAATAATATATTATAGACTCTGAGCTTGCAAACGTTATAATAACGTTATATTTGACAAAAAATTAGAGAGTTTTTGCACAACGCCGGTAAAACACCCCGGTAAAAATAACGTTCGGTTAAATTATACGGTAATATATTAACGTTAAAGTTGCAACTTTAGTTTTTGCATTACCGGATATAATATGATATTCCGTTAAAATATTTTATCACATTGTAAATATTATAACCATAACCAATATTAACCATTGACATATAAACAGGTTTATGACAGTAACCTTTTTGATATATCAACATTTTAGATTCGTAAAAAGCGGGATACCAAAAACCGGTGACTGCAAAGAAGACAGCTGTAATCACCTGCGTAAACTTTGACCAAAATCACAGACTCGAATACTAGATACATAGATAATATAAGAACGACTAGATATTATAACCGATTGATGAGATATAACCGATAATAACCAGCAATACAGTGCCCGTTAAAATAATTAAAATAACCGATTACGATAATCAAATAACCGTACCGATATTTGGTGCGCATGACCAAGTCTTGTTTTGGTAAATAACGTTAACGGGTTCATACGTTATTTTTAACCAGCGTTGTGCAAAAACTCTCTATTAAAAAATAATTGAATACCGCAAAACAAGACATAACGATATTATATATCATTACACAAAACATAACGCAAAACCTTATTTATACAACATAATTGAACGAAAAATAACGCAAAACGAAATTATTTAAAATGCATTTATTTAAAAGGTCTATTGGTTTCGTAGAAACATTTAAGTTACGCAAACAATCTTAGAACCTAAGAATTATATTATATTCCATATCCGGGCCATTACCTACCCGCATTAGTTATAATTTTTAAATTTAATAGGCATTAACTATTAACACTATTTTAAATAACGATAAACGCTAAACTTGTATAACGTTTTAATTCTAAATAACGATAAACGCAAAACTTGGATGACGTTTTAATTCTAAATAACGATAAACGCAAAAATTGTGTAAAGTTCTAATTGTAAAAAACATAAAACGGAATTTTTTTTTCAAATGCAAGCCCTGATTATAGTCCATTGAAATTTAAATTTCTAATAGTAACATTAATCCACAAATACCGGAGGTTTGAAATAAGAAAGTTATATAAACATGATTATCATTTGGGCATTTGGCTATAATTTCAGATCCGTTTTCGAATGATTTCAAATTATTTCAACGAATAACATTATAGTACAACTGCTAAATTACCTCGCAACGAGGCAAACATTATTAATTGTTATTATCTCTATATAACGTAATAACTTATTAATACATATATTTTACATACTGCCTGCAGTAGTTTCTGCTGGTTATTTCCGATTTAAAATCATCAGTTTAAAATCAACACACAAAAAATGATCAACTACAGGCTTCCGTCGGATGTGCAAAACTTCATCGACGGTACACATGTTTTTATACACGATATTTCGTTGGCTGTTCCAAAATATTATTTAAATCATTTCAAACGTGATTACTAGTACTTTATGTTTCAGTAAAACAATATTTAATCTATAAAGCAATTATTACGATGGTTTTTTTTCTATTAGGTACCTACTATTTGGTGCCTATATACCTGCACTGAACTTAACGGTGTTGCGGCTCACGTGACTCTCCAGGTTGACCCCTTGCATATTATATATTATATACAATAAAATAAATAAAAGTGAAAAATAAAAATATTATAATATTATGTGAAAAAATTTCACTCAAAGCCATCGATACCTTAGCCCGGAGCGTTCGTATGTCCACGTTCATCACACGCGCATGTGTGTGTGTGTGTGTGTGTGTTTGTAAAGTTATAGGTTTGAAGCTTGCGTTAGAATTTACGCTACGTTGCAGTAACCATCGCACACAAATACCACAGCCACGTCGCATTATAATATAATATTATATAATATAAGTACTATTATATAAATATAAATATGCAATATTATATATGACCATACCGTTTTCTCTCTCTATCTCTCTCTCTCTCTGTCTATGTCTCTCGTTATATTAATATTCCAGATCGCAATATGTCCCGACGACACGCACACGCCGTCCCCTTTGTTTCTGTACATTATAAACTCCGGTACATAATCGTCGGCGGCGTCGCCGTTCCTTTGTTCGCCGCCCGGACTTAACGTCGCGCGTAGTTGCTCCGCAGTCCCTCGGCGGTATGTGTCTGCGTACCTATTCGATAGGTATAATACTATAATAATAACTCCCCACCAGCAGAAGTTCTATAATGCAACACGTATACGTATACCTACGTATGTAATAACAATATAATAATAATAATAATATTATAATACACAGTGACCGCGCCTACCTATGCACGACAATAATATAGGTATTGTAAATTGGAAGTAGCTATACACATAGGTAAGTAGCCGGTCGGGCAGGTGCACTTGGTAACCATATTATGTTTAGGTCTATACAATATTATTATTATACACTTGGTGCAACGGGTGCGTACACCGACTAGGTATACGGTCATATTATTATTATTATTATATTGGCACACGTTTATCGTGATTTTTCCGTTTCGTGAATGGGTACGCGCCGCCCGTAATTACAGAGTATTAAAAAATTATAATCGTTGCCGGCCGAAGACATTTCTTTGTATCGTCGTCGTCGTCGCGTTCCTCCTGGGCAAATGCACGCGTTGTATACGCATTATATTATACGCATTATCATCGATTATAAATACCAGTATTTATAGTCAATGGCATTATATAAGAATAGGTACGCGATCGGTTCGGCAACAGGCCGCTTGCCTACGGTTCAGATAATGATATGAGATTGCATCGCCAGACCATTTTTAACTGCCTATCTTCCGCCAGTATCGATTCCACTACAAAGGACTTCAGCAGAGCAGCTGATGTTCGATCTCACCGTTTATAAGTCGCAAGTTTAAGTTACTCAAGGTTGAATTACTGTTTTTTCGTACTAAAAAAAAATTGCCAATTGAATTGTAGTTTAGGCGGTCGATTCAGCATTCGGTCGTGTGCCTATAATATGGTTCGGATGACAATATTATGATTTTTTATCGATTCTGCAGACAAATTTTTTTCGTGAAAATAAATAAGCCGATTCCGCCCGAGTCCACAACGCAAGATAAGCAGTTATTACTTTCGTATACGCCGATCACAAACGTACACAAATAAACGAATAAATTAATTATAATAAGCACTTTTATTAGAACTTTGTTCTTTGACGTCCAGTGGCGATCGAGTAACACGATCACCACCTACTGACCCTTTTTCCATCTTCACATATTACTTATACCTATATATCAATTTTAATATCGAAGCACTACTGGAAATATCGATATTAAGTTTAACCTATAGTACTTATTGACAATGCTTAAAATTATGCTAATTGATATTTTATTACATAATTGTTATTTTAACCTAATTTGTTTGAATGCATGTTTCTACGTTGTTACCTAACATATTGAATATTGTATAATTTGTTTTGGAATTTTACCTATTACATAGGATGATTGCTTACTTAACCTAGTTAATAATTTTAACTGTAATATTTTTTTATATATTATGCATGATACAACATTACTTATTAGAATCTGATCATTTTAAGTCGTCGTAAGTCTTAGTAACTCGAGTGTGAGCTACTGTTTTTCATACTAATCGGCCAACTAATCCAACCAGCAAAGTACATGGATAATATGAACGTGATAAATAAAGTATACAAATCATAATTTTCCATAATAAGTTATTGATTGTTACATTTTAATTTCATTATTCAGGTTCCTGATTTATTATTTTGTAGATTAAAAATATTGTAATAATAATATAAGTATATTAGTAATATTGTTTTTAATAGACTTTCTATACAATTGCTATAAACATGTATGATAATATAATAATTAGGTACCTACTATAGTTTGTTTATAATATATATATATATATATATATATATTGAATGAACGTTAGGTACTTGAATTCATAGGCGGATATTTGGTTCAATTTTTAGGGGGGCTATAATAATCTAATGTAAAGTTGACCGCAGGGGCTTCGCCCCCGCACCCCCTTCACATACTCAAATAAATATATAACTAATACAAATATAGATATGTTTAAACTGTATTAAAAAAAATTCCTAAATCACTAGTTTCGTTATTAACTTTTTCTAACTCTGAGTCATCTAATTCGTCATGGTCAACTGGTCCATTTAATGTGTTTCTTGGATCACCACGTTCGTTATTAACTTCTAATTCTAAATCATCCAAGTTGTCATTGTAAACGAGGTTTGTTTCAATGTTGTTAACATTTTTTCTTTTTTCTTTTTTAAGATCTTTTTTCACATTAAAAATACTAAACAAATTTGCCATGTTCAAAATTCAAAACACTTAACGTCTACGTCACAACACTCAACCGAGCTAACAATTAAACTATTATTATAGTTGTATACTCGTAATAATCGTATTCAACAAAATTAACCGTCAATAGTCAATACTCAAACTCAATTATTGTCATAACCACAAAAACGTTGAAACCGAAACTATTTATTATCGACTAATTATTATCACAATGTCACTATGTCAGCGCGGTACGTGTGAGCCCGTTTCTATCATGAGTAACCTAACCGCCGCCCAGCATACCGATAAGACGTGATAACGCGTCGTCTATCGGATATCCACGTGATCGCGTGTTCGTCAATTAAATGAATTCGGTCAGTTGTTGGTGGCGGTGGATTTGATTGTTTTTAAATAAACAGACGGCCATATTCTATGATTTTTAATGATATTATATTAGCGTCATTTGTTGGTTAAATATTATTTTACGATTTTCAAAAAAAACGAAAACATAATAATTAAATCAATGAATAACATTTCAAATTAAGTTTCGATTTTGCGGGAGCTATTAAAATATTTAGGGGGCTTAGCCCCCCTAAGCCCCCTCCCCGATGTCCGCCTATGGTACCTTGCCGATTTAATAGTTCTAGTACCTACTCAATAGTTATACTATACCTATCATAGGTGCCTACATTATACACATCATGTATGTGTATATACAACCACCAGAATACTAATAATAGTATCCAGTTCATCTTAAATATAAAAAAAACATAAATCAAATGTATTAATCAAAAAAAAAAAAAAAAAAACAGGTAAATGATTAAATTATAGCTCATAAAAAAATATATTGTTAGCTGCAATTAGCTTGGTGCCTACCTGATATAAGTGTTTTTAATTAATTAATTTAGTAAATTATGAATATTATGTATTGAGTGTTAAGGATTTTCATAGATCTTTAATAATATAGGAACTTAAATACTTAATAAATGCCTACCTATTACAATTAACTTAACAAGAAAATAATGGCATCCTGTAATTTTTATTGTGTCTTGAATGTATGTAGATTCGAAATAAAATAAAAATAATAATACAAAATAATCCATTAAATAATCAAGTTAATGATTTGAAATTGTTGGAATAATTAATGTCATACTTATCATGTACCTTATAAGACTGGGGTCTTCAACCTAAAAGAGAATTTCAGACAAAAAGATAAAAACTATAGTAATTTACCTTAATTTTTTATTCATTATTAAATAAAAATATTTTAATTTTATAATATAGGTTAATAGCTTTAATGAGTTTTTTTATAGTTAAAAAATTAGTTATTCTTAAGAGTATCGGTCAATCTAATTTTTGTTTTGGAATAAAAAGGTTTTCATAAGGTATAGTGTTCGATGTAG
>NC_042493.1:74496924-74501043 GCF_005508785.2 Acyrthosiphon pisum
GCGGGGGCTATTAAAATATTTAGGGGGGCTTAGCCCCCCCGATGTCCGCCTATCCTTGAGTTTGAGTAATAATTACTATAAAAAATTATTATTTCCAAAATATAAACGCATACGATTGATATTCCACTATTAGTTGCTTACAATGTGTACCTATATAAATTAATAATTATAATATTATTTTATGTGGCGCATGTATAAAAAAATATTTTGTGTAAAATAATTAATTAAGTCTGATGTGGATTTATATTTAAATTAACAAATACAATTTAGGACTAACCATAACAATCTCGGAAAAAGCTGTTAGAAGGACTGGAGGAGGGGTCGATATTTTATTTTAAAACTAACTGGAATCGTTGTAATATTTTCAGAATCGATCGGTCCAACAATATTATATTATAGCTAGAATCTTCTTTCTGCGGAAATATCGTGTGGAAGTGTGGCGGGGGAGTTGTAATTTGGAGAACTTTAGCCCCATAAGTCATAATAAATTAGAAACTCAAAATTACAAACATCAATATGCTTTCAAATACTTTTTAATTTTAAAAATCAATACCTATCCTTGGAAAATAGTTGTGATGCTTGCACATTATTATCCATAATATTATGATTGTCATCAACGTGGGTGTTATATAGAATATTATCGTTATTTTGACGAGAATATATATATTCAAAAATCCTTTATAATTTATTTTTCTACCAACTTTTTAGGTCCGGTTGCGAGCTGCACACTCGAGGGATGTTAATTTGCGCGTAAAAAGTGTATCTACCTATAATTATATTATATTATATTCCATGTCGTCATCGCACGCGCGTGTGCATGTGTGAGTGTGCGATCGCTTTGTCCGGCATACGCATATCGTGAGAATCCAATCGCCACACACGGTTTTTATCGAACGACATCATTATTGTTTCTTTTAGTTTTGTTTTGATTTTTTTTTTTTGTCACGGCCCGTTCCTTGTCGTCGATAACGAATTTCAAGAAATCGTTTAATTATATTTCTTATAACACCGGTCATAAACAACGTTCACCGACCAGTATCACCCCGGGCGTTTTGCACGCCAGCCATGAAGCGAGTGTCTGTGTGTGTGTGTGTGTGTGTATATATTATATATATATAAGTCTACGACGAATAATTGGTCCACACGCACGTTGTAAAATATAAAAATAATAATAATAATAAAATACAATCCATCCAATGCACGGTGTGTGTACAACATAATAATAATAATAATACACGACTATACATCACACACGTTCATTATAACGTGTATATAGAGGTACACAGTTCTGGTCTGGTGCTGCGCAGCGTTATCGAACGTGGTGCGGAAACTTCCATGAACAGTAATTTATAGTTATATATTCCCCACCCCACCGTCGGCAAGCGTACTTGACTCCCCCGCACGTATTTTTTTTTCTCCGCAGAAGCTCGACTGCAACCGCGATAGACGCACAGGCGGCGGTCATCGGATTTGGCGCGCAACGTATAGGTAATTACCGAGGAAACCGGCGCGGTGTAAAATTAATTGCAAAAATCAATTTACGCGCCGTCTACCGCTAACCCGCCACCCGGGCCACTCACTCTGCACTCGATTTTATACATCTCGGTCGTACAGCTCAATTTGAGTTAGAAATAATTATCACCTATATCGATGATAAATTCGACATAAGATGTGTGTTCGAAAAGTTAATGTTTGGTTTTCATTGTGATACATTCAAAATACACACTTCAAAAAATGTCAAAGTTATAGCATACATCAACACGCAGATCGTGTACAAGAAACTCAATTTTTACCACGCCGATAATTGAAATCAATCTCAGTCCTATCAAACCGTTACCGCGATTATTACCCAACCATATCACAAAACAAAAATACCAATCAGCTAATATTCTACCATCCGAGCAAAAACTGAAATATTTGACTACCCTGATTCAAGGTACCATATACGCGTTTAACCTGCGACGACGTTACCACGTCTCGATCATAGATAGGTCGGCTGCGAAAGCAAAACCGATGAGTACCGATATGCCATATATTCGAATCTGCGATCGCGTTCGGCGATACAAAATTGCACCGTAAGCAAACCGATCGCGTCGCGTTTTCCATATCTGTGCAAATCTAAGACGTCGTATTTCATTGGCTCGCAGATCGATCAAACTGTCGCCGGTCGTTTGTTCGTTTTGTACTTAAAAATTGTTTATTGGACAGTATATATCCAAGTCGCGTTTTTCTCGGCAATAACTTATTTTCGATCGCCTACAGCAGTGAGCGATGCTGTATGACGTCGATTAGAAGTATGAATGTTAATTTAGGTGGCGTGTAAACGATACTGTACATGACGCATCGATAACCATCCGACGTATAGTCAATAGTTTGTCAATCGACTTCAATCATCTCAACATAAATGTATTTGATTATATTATTAAGGTAGAATCTGTGGATTGTATTTTATAATTGACATAACTTACAGTAATTTTTCACTTAGGTATATAATATTCAAATATAATAAATGTTTATATTATTATACTTACCTACACGCAGTCTAGAACAGTATGTTCTACGTATATTAAACCACGGTATAAAATATTATAAAAGTATCGGGTTTGATATAAACCGAAGTAGACATGCTGTAAATATTATTATGTGTATTATCAAACAGCGGAAAAGGCAAGCTCGTGTCATTCCACGTCTTCGCAGTTCGATGAATTATCTGTGTGGGGTGTTTAGTCCAACTATTAATTATACTGAAATAGCTTGGTAAATGCACATTTTGTGGTGTTTTTGTTATATTTTGACGGTAATCGATTATATAATATTGAATAAGAATATCAGAACACTGAAATCAGTCTCAAGATAAATGAGAAAAAAAAACGAAAACGAATTTACTATATATAGAACATAGGTACATATTTTGATGTGAAGAAATATCTATAAAGAAAACTGGCAATTTAAAAATGGCAGTAAACATTAACAACAGCGATCGGCGTGCATCACTATAGGTCGCTCCGAGAGAAATATATTTGCCTAAAATAAAATTATATAATACTCTGACATATTCACGAAAACCAGGTATACAGAAAATGTGAAGTTGCCGAATATAAGCAAAATACAATAGTTAAACAATTTTATTGTAAGTAATTGTAACTTATGATACAATAATTTAGTTTCATTTCCAGCAAATATAAAAGGGTGCCAGGGACTGGAACCTTTTGAATTTAAAGGTATCGGTTCCGGTACCGGTGCTCCAAAAATAAAATAACGATTCCGGTTCGATTCTGGTTCTTTGATGAAACAAATAAAGGTACTGGTTCCAAATAATTTTGCTACCGAAAAGTATAATAATTTTAAATACCTATCCGGAATGGGGGTTTAAATACAGTAGAAACCGTTTATAAATGACGTTCATGGGACCAAAGAAAATAGGTCATAATAACCGGTTGTCATTATAACCAAAATGACTAAAATCAAATTATAACTTCAATACATATTATTATTATTATTTATTTATATAATGTATATAATATAGAAAAAAAGTAAAGATAAAAACATTTAATTATGTACATATTATTTAAATTAATTAAAAAATCTGTTATTTCATTTTGAAATTCTTGTTCGATTCTGTCTCAAGCTTTCCATATGTTAGAAATCGTATAGAGTGACCTACCCCAAATTCATTAGGTATCTGTGAATTTATTTCACCTTTTTTTAAACGAAACATGAAATTTTCTTTTTCTTCAATTGTGGATTGCTTTCGTTTGCACATCTTACAATTTAAAAATATTTAACACAAGATGACAAAACACATTTAATCTCACGACGATTACCCGTACCCTGATGATAAAATAAAGAAAATAAAACTGACGACAAAACAAAGATGAAATTGTCGGTATTATCGGTTGTAATATAGTACCTTCAATAAATTAAAGTCATCATAGATAAAATATTTTTCCAATATAACCAAAAATAACCGTCATAACATCCGTATAGTCATTATATAGACGTCATAAAAACCGATACAAATTAGTACATACAATATAGGAGTTTTGCAGGACCTTTAATCTAAGATCATTACACCCAATATGTCACTACAACCGGTGTCATTATAAACGGTTTCTACTG
>NC_042493.1:74501138-74567693 GCF_005508785.2 Acyrthosiphon pisum
TTTGACAAGTGTGATACAACTGATAAATTGTTTTGATTGTTTTGAATTGTGTTATTTTTAAATTTTTAATATAATATTATTATGTCCGTAGTGAAAATTGTCTTGTATATGTTTTTTCTTTATTACTATTTATATACTTTGTTGTTAAATCATTTAATATTTAATATTATACAATTTTAAATTATATTAAATTTAATTATATTACGTGTGTCACTACTGTATTAGACATTAGTACTGAAAAGTTGATTTTATAACTTCATACTTTGCTTAATCAAATTTAACACTTTACGCACAACAAAACTGATATATTACTCGATTTTAAATAACCCATAACCCGAATAAATAAACTGGCTAAACAAAACCCATATTCTTTAAAATGAAGAAAACCTGAAACCACAACCTCTATTTTTATTCGAAGCACCCGAAACCATAACCCGAATAATTTGGGTGCAAAGCCTTGCAAAATAGTAATACGTTCAAATCATGATAAATACAATTATTTTATTTTTGAACCTAATAGTACATTTTTAATTTAAAAATTCCTGTTTGGTTCCGATACTTTATAAATTTATAGGTTTCGGTTCTTTATTATTTTAAAGGTTCCGGGTACAGAACCAGTTCTTTTAGGTTCGGTTCCAGTCCCTGAAGGGTACTGAACAATATAAATAACCGGGAAATAGAGTGTACTCCGTTCTTGTGGACACGCGGTACACATATTATGTAAACTCAACTCGGCGCCGACTAAGGACATCTCATACCTGAACGAGTGTCGGTTTCCTGTATATCGTCGGCGGCGATGTGCAGCTCGGCTCGGACAATCGAGTCTGGTCGGCTGCAGCAGAATCGGATGTCGAGGCGCCGCTTCACATATAACACGCATATTATATAGCCGTTTCGACGATGAAACCTGCAACATCTGTCCCCGCTAGCGGTCGGCGGAGTTCGATGGGCGGCACTCCGGAACACCCTAGAAATACGATACGATTTCGGTCTCGCACGCATAATATACCAGTTACGCATATTACAGACGTGTGTACACATGGCATGTAGACTAAATACATGTTATACATATATAGGTACGCATGTACAGGCAGCAGCAGATGTACTTACATATATATGAGTCGCGGTGGCGTTTTCGTCGCGAAGGCATCGACGAGTCGGATGTGAATGTGACGACGGGTGGCGGTAAGCGAACCGCAGAGGGATCGAAACGATTCGTATTTTTTTTTTCTCTCTCTCGTTATTTATGTATTGTATTATATTATATTGTTTCCCGCGGGGCGTTTTGTTTTTTTCGGGTGCTGCAGGTGACGATGCCCTGCGAGTACCTACGCTGTGTAACTATAATATCGTCGTCATCATATTACATTATTATTACTATTGTGTGAGTGAGTGGGTGTGTGTGTGTGTTTGTATATGTGTGTCTTGCGATTTCCATCAGCTATTATAATAATATGTCATGTTTTTGTATACGACCCGCTACAAACAGTTTTGGGGGTGGTGAATGGGAACGCCGGATTCTATTCCACCTTTCCACCTTCACCATCCACTGTCACGATATTGCACACTCTCTCTCTCTCTCTACGTTTGCTATTTGTGTTTTCATACTATTATTAGTACGTTTCGAATAGATCCGTAGATAAGGTGCAACTAAATTGAAAATATTTGGATTATGAAATTGTCACCTTCATAATAATATTATTACCTATATTATACTTTTTAGTTTTTAGTTTTTAGTTTCAACTTTCTATTAAGGTATACTAATACAAACTAAAACAAGGTTTCTGTACCAATAAAATTGTATGGACAAGTAGTTACATAAAGTAGAGAAAATGTTATCAAATATAACCGTAGTTATATATATACTAATATCATTATGTACATATTGATTTTCTATTGAATCGATATAAATGTATAATAATATAATAATATTGAAACGAAAACAAATATAAACATTAAACATACAATTTATTTATATTCCAATACGCTGCGTACATCGTTATTTTTAATTGTGTAGTTGTGAATTGTTTTTAACCATCGTCCCATGCGTATACCCAGATTCCAGGGTTTCGCTTGAGGGTGATCTGGCTTAGAAATAATGATGAATACGCCATGACTCCATACGAAGCACAATCAATTCAAGTCTTATGGTCAAATTTTTAGAATAATACAATAATCTTGAAAGTTATATAATTATTGTATTAGAGCGAATATGATTTTTACATATTTTACACGAGGACGACACGACCCATAACCACCCTTGATAGACATTTTGTAATGATTATATTATCATTACAACATTACTATCAGGGATTATTCAATATCTATGGAAAATTGCATTAGCCAAGCTCCTAGTTTTTTTTTTTTATAATAATGCGTACTTTACAATTTATTCTACTATGAGATAATATACAGACACGTAACCCATCCACTTATTATTATCGTTATTAATATTATTATTATTATTATTTTTTTTTTTTGGTGGGGGGCTACTAAATTCTGCACTCATGTCACAGCTTAACTCCAACACTCCAACCATATATACACAGCGCAAGATCATCTAACTTGATTAGCATCCTAATACTTTCCCGAATTTGTTTTACTGTATTACGCTACCTCATTGTTGGTCTTATCAAAGGTTTTTCCATTACCCGGTTCTATTCTAAAACTTATCGTAGGTACTCTATTACTATTAGTACCGAGTTTCTTTTTCTCTTGAATGTCCTGTCCAACACAGTTTATCTTCTTTGATAGACTCTAAAAATATATTCTTTTTGTTATACAGTGATCCTTCTCTCTGTTTTTCTTTCGCCTCCACTGACCTGTTATAGTATCTTTTTCCCACTCATATACATCTCATATCATGTATACATCTCCAAATCCTTATGTTTTAAAAAAGGTTATACAACATTTTTTTAAGAAACAAAATCTTTTATTTTTTTATCAAATCACAGTTTGACAATAACTTAATTTTTATATTACATACCTACATAGAAAATGTAATATGCATAAAATACAAAAGCATTTACCATTATCTGATTTTAAGTTAAATTTATTACTCTAAAGGTTAGTGGATATATTTTATTGGAACTAATCATTATGTATACTTGGCCTTAGTACACAATTCACAATAGACAATTCTCTAAATCGTACTGCACACTTCCAATTTTGGAATTAATGTTTTTTAGGTTTTCACCGAAATATAGTATTCAGTATTCTAACAATATTGAACTACCTATATTAAAAAACTCTTTTGTTTTGTGTAACCTTGATGCATGCAAAAATAATAAAACATGATTTTCTTATATTACATAATGTTTTTACTAGAAAAAAAAATAATGAATAAAGTATTGTACACTAACAAATTGTCGGGAAATTATCTCAAATCTGTATATGTTTATAATTCACTGTTGTAGTTTTCAGCAATACGTCAACAATGAATTATAATCATACTATATATAAAGATACAAATAGGTATAAGAATTTATTAGAAACACTCAAAGAGATTGTTTACTAATCGTGCAGACATGTTCTTTTTTTTCCCGTTCAAAACTTAAAGACGGGCGGGAACTGTTTGTCACAATACTTCTACCTGGCCCTATATCGTTTATCCACTAATTATATAAATCAATATTTTCAGACATAGAAAAAAGGCCACTTACAAGATTGCTATTCTTTATCCGAGAATTTTTGATGAAATACCGGAAAAATTTACCACGATCGTGTACCTAAATCACCTACCCATAACGCCGTATGATCATAAAACTATTAAAAAAAATTGGAAAAACATACGTCATATACGTCGTTAGCAGGACTGAATAATATGATATTTTTATGAACTAAAATCTATGAAATATTATGCATATTTAAACACACATATATTTCTTATAAACGTAAGAAAATCTGAATTAAAATTTCAAAATGTGTGCATCTTGTAACACAATAAATTCATAATTATTATGATTATAGTTTGAAGGATACTGATGAATACTACAACATAGTACGTCATGTAAAATGTTTTAAGTATATATTAACAAATGTAAATATAATGTAAAATATATTATTATTAATTAATAATATATTTAATAAATTATTTTATATTATTATATTATAAATCGGTATTTTTTTCCGCAGTAAAAACATAAAATAAGGTATACACATTTATAGCACCTTAAATAGTTATGCTTTGAATTGAAATTGAATCTCAATTATTTAATATTCAGAATAAAATTTATCGATGTGCAATATCATCAAATCCTCAGTTCTGGTCATAAGATACTAGGAAAAATTATCCAGTGGTCGTCGCATCGATAACACGAATTGCCAACTTCTAAAGTTATCATAAAATCAAACGTTCTATTATATGTATAAAACATCGAGTACCTACGCAGTAAAAAATGAACTACAATGTATTTATCAAACTTTTCTAGTTGTTTCTATATTATTATCTGTAATATCTGATTTACACATCATATATTTTGAATTACAGTCATGAGCTTATTTATTTCAGATGCAAGACGAAAATTCAATACATCCAACTTTTACATGATTTACTTGGCGAAGACACTATTAAACGAACAATACTTTATTACTTGAGCAATTAGTTTGTATATTTTTTAGAAAAAAAAAAAACAAAGAATGTAAAAAATAATTTAATTTAGCACCATCTAATGGCCCCAGCTGCTGAGGTTTAGTCTCAATAAAAAAAAAATAAAAAAAAATGTAATTCATCTTGACTATAATATTGCAAACATAAGGCAAAGTTTAAAATCACAAACACTTGCGTTAACAAGTTCTGCCTGTAATGTTTATAAATATAAGAGATTTTTCTTTTTGTGAGAGAATAGTGTCTACCAACCTCAACTCCACATATGTACCACTATATGCATATATATATATACAATGTATAATATACATAATATACATTGTATATATTAGTCGTCCGTCCACCAATGCTATTCTCCGTTTTTAATAGTAAGGCGGAGGAAAAAAAACCCTTTTCGCTGTAGATCTGCAGTCTGCACGTTTGTAAATATATCTTTGTCGTAAACACAGAGTACTTGCAAACATAATATTATTGTAAAAAACCTATATGCACACTGTAAGGCATATGTCATCGTCGGTGACGAAAAAAGTGGAATAACGAATATTGTGACCGATTGCTGGGACGAACGTTAGTGAAGTTTGCGTCTCATTGTTTTTTTTAATAAATACCGTAAATAATAATAATAATAATAATAATAAATAACTAAAACAAAACCTCCTATTGTCTATGCAAACATTTTGTATTTTTAATTAGAAATACTCGGCATTCACTTGTAATAATAAAAAAAAAAAAAACGGACTTTGTTGAAAATAGTTTGTTATTCTTACAAACACCGTTTGTTTTGATTTATACTAAAATGTATGCGTTTACTCTTTCCGATTTATTTATTTTTGCGACTTGCCAAATGTCACGCCTATCAAGTATCAATGAGATATATTATTTGTATTATCATTTATTATACGCTGTAATAGTATATCATTATTTTAACCGGCATACTTACGCATACATTACGTAGGTATACAGTTTCGTATAATTTAATGTAGCCTCATCGGTATTGAGATTCAAAATACTTCTAAATGGAAGAAAGTTTCAAATTTCACTATTATCAAAATAAACGTGTGTATAATGATCATCAGGACGAGGAACACCATTACTAGTTTGAATAATATTAATTTTTTTTAAAATATAAAAATATTAATAATGTGAAGTATATCAAAGATAGTGTCAATCAAAGCACAATAATTGAACAAAACGATTTTAAAGCCTGTCTTGCCAGTACCAATAAGGTAAAAAAAGGGCAAGATATAAATGTTTATTATTTTCTATAATTATTCAATCAACGTATTAAAATTATACTAGCTTATAGGTATTAAACCTATATCATCTAATTTACATATTGCACTTAACAACTTTTTTTAAGTTTATATTAATATAATTGCTTTTCCGAATAAAAAATGATAATTATGTATTGAAATATTGTTCTCGGATATTGGGTTACTACCGATGCAAAGCTTATGATCATACTTTTTTTCAAAGTTGCTACAGGGTATTAAGATATGAATGTTTGATAACGAGATCTTTACCCACTTACAAGTGATTTCATCAGTATAGTTCTTATGATCTTATGGCTCGTGCAACAACCCTACGGGCAATTTGAAATAATTCTGTATATTTTTATATTTATTCAATTCGTTGGACAAACTATGATAAATAAAGTTTAAAAAATTGTTTATCAAATGTTACTAAATTAATACGCCACTGTTGTAAAAAATATATTGTAATTTTATTATTTTTTTCAAATTAGAATCACCTATTATTAATGTCATCTGTTAAGCGAATATTTTTTTTATGTCTATATATTTAAAAAGTCCTATACCTACTATATACTTATTAAGTCACGATGAATTATAGTTAATTTTACAAGCTTAAATAAATTGGCTATGATGATTTGAAAACTGAGTAAGTATCGGACTAAATAGTCTAATATGATATATTTTATATTGTATATAAAACCATTATTATCTTTAGTAAATAGGTACATAAATTCTAATAGCTAAGAGAATACTCGTCCAATTGTAATTTAGATGTAATGGTATTTTCATAAATATTATATATTTTAATAATTTAGAAGACAAGGGAGGTCCTCATTTAAAAAAATAAATAATTATCGCCCGAGGCCATCCTTTAAATATTATAAAATATCTAAGTTAGCTAAAATATGGATTTTAGGTATATACTCAAAAGTCTAAAAATCAGAAATTGAATAAAAAGATAAAAAGGAGCGATTTTGACTTATATTGTATACTTCATTATCACTGGAGGTTCTCGATAAAAATGAAATATCCCGTCCATTAGTAAATGCATTCATCGAAATCACTTATTATAATATTATAAACTAACGAGTCAACCATCGTTTTAAACAGAACCTATTTCCGTTGGGTTTTATTTAATTTTTTTCGTTGTCAAAAAAAAAAAAAAGAAAAATTCGAAAACCCGAACCATATACGCAAACCACGTGACCCGAAACTCGCGTTTGCGGACCGTGACGGGAAAATTGGCTAGAGCACTGGAAAAGTAAAACGCCCGCGATGACGTCCAACACACGTACTGCATGTATATATATTTATACATTATACATATATTATATTACACATACACACATCATCGCTTGGGCTGTATAAAATAAATGATTAAGACACTCGTCGGAAAAACCTTGACGTCCCGCCGCTGGTATAATGGAATTGTCGTGTACGCGACGTTTGATATTATATGCTCGTATAAACGCGAGTGTAACATAATGAATAGTATTGTTATTTTTTTTTTAAGCTTTGTTTAGGTTTTCATTATTATTATTATTATTATTACAACGCCATATAATAATAAAACGATGTTCGGACAACGATGATGTATAATGTTTTAATAAAAAAAAATAAACGCATCATAATTTATAGAGTCCTCGCGGTGCATCCAAATATTTAAAATATAATATTTTAATATCGGTAGGTATAATATATTAGGGTTGTGCAGTCTGCAACACGATGGTGGGCATTTATCTACCTGTGTGCTTTACTGCATTGCGTGCATGGCTCGCCAGTTATTCGTTTTTAAAAATATATTACTCTTCTAAATATCTCATATACATATTTTCATATTTTTACGAATAAATCTTGACTGCATCCGAGCATGTTTATTAGTTTATCGGACAAGCCCGTCGGAAAAGAAAATAAGTGTCCGTAACTTATACGTATAGACGCCCCACCTCCCGCTGACCGAGCTCCCGCTGCAGCGTTTGTCGGGCCGATCTTTTAGATCGTTCTCGGCACGGCAGTATAGCACTCCACCGCACACGCATTGTTTATATTTTATAATAATATTATTATTGTACTGTAAAGTTGTTTCATTTCAATAACAGCAGTGGCCGAATCACATATTCCACAATCCGTTATCGCACATTTTGTACTTCACCACCGCGATCGAAACGTTTTGATTGTTCTATAGAAAACTTACTTTATAACTATAAAATTATATTATTCACATTATATAAAATGTGGATCGAATAAACTATACCACTCTATATCATAGTAGGTAGGTACGTCGTAATTACATACGTTTTTATTATTAATATTTTTTTTTTCGAAAAACGAAATTAGCTGGTTTAATCGTTTTGCCGCGGGGGTACGAATGAGTTTATTTCACCAACCGATTCAATTTTCAAAAATTTCATACCCACCCATCCATCCATATTTGATAGCTACCACAAAAAATACAGGTAGGTAGCACAAAAGGCGTGACGAATTTGATTCGTCATAAATCCTATTAACGAGTAACAATAACACAGTTAATTATTTATGTTACATCTTTCACACCCACCCACGATTTTTTCCGGTTCAATTGAATCGGCTTTGTTCGGCGCCACTTGCACGAGACTGCGGTTGTTTTCAACGAAGTACATTTTCCAAAACTAGAATCTATACAATGATTAAACCATCGTTTAGTGATCGTCTTAAAGCCACGTGTTACAGTAAACTGTAAAATATAATTCCCAACAAAAAAATATAAAACTGATATAAGCTATATTATTATATTATAATATAATATTTATTTATAGGTTCACTGTGGTTGGCGCTAAACATCATTCTAAAGCGCACTCGTAAATTATTAATTTAACATTTTCTTTGACATAGTATAGTTATGACCTAGATGGCTAGGTGTCAACTGTCAATCTTGAAGTATTAAAAACTAAAACTATCGATTGAATAGTGCTGGTATAAAGTGTCATATGAATTGCCCTTGGGAAAAGTGTAATATATGTAGTTTTCTACGCAACCGCCACACTAATACGGATTTTATCCCATAATATGTGATGTATGTACCTATATCATAATCTGCGTTTTAGGTAAATCGTAGTCCCCAGTAAATTGGTCTGTTAAACCATTTACTATTTACTATAATGTATATGAAGTTGAAAAAGAAATAAAATATTTTTATTAACAATTAAGACAATTTTTTTTTTTAAGAAACTATATGATAAAATTGTTTATAAAATTATACATAAATATATTATATAAGTTGAAGATACTATTGAAATATATTTCCTCTTGTAGTAAACGTTATAGCTGTATTGATATTTAAATAATTTAATTCTATGTCAATCATTGCAGCGTTATAATAATATACATTTAATAATATCTGTAGATGTTATTTCTTTTTTATTTAATTAATCATTCACACTGCTGTTATTGTCTGTTATTTATTAAATGTCATGAAGCGTACGGGTTTTTTCTACTAATGTCGGTTTATGTTGCACAAAATAAATGAATACATTCTAATTCATAGCAATAGATGTTTTAGTTTTTGAAATGGGTTCTGAATTAAATTATATAAAGTATCTGTTCAATAGTAGAAGTCTGAAAAGAAATTCACTGAAATGCACAGTCGACGCTGATCTTCTACGTACCTACCTAGTCATTATATTATGTTTTTTTTTTCAATTTAATCTTTGTCAGATATTTTTAATTTGTCTTAAAATAAATAATATTGTAATAAATTGTCTATCGTGTTATAGAATGCTTAAACATACATGTACATAGTCTCATAAGGTAAATATATGAAGAATAAATACCAAAACGTTTTTTATTTCTTAAGTTTGCATATGATTTTTTTTCTTGATCACTCGGTCTGATTTGAAACACATATCTTCAAATTTAATTATACGCGTCTTGTTTTAACACTTAAAACATCATACATAATATTACATTGTACCTATACCAAAAACCAGTTTATTTTCCGAAAATGATTTATAATTTAACATATATTCAAATGTTCTTATTTAACGAGCGTATTTATTTATTTCAACAGACATTTACATATTGGCAAAGCACATAGGTAGTCTTTGGATCCAATGCAAATGTTTTTGATAGGTAACATGATCCTTTTTGATGCGTGCGTTTCCGTTTGGGATATTCTCTCCTTGGGGCGATAGGAGAAAAATATTAATTATTTACTTGACTTCACACAATCTGACTTTTACGTTTCACGTAGGTATAAGAAAGTTTATATAATATACATTACAGTAATAATTGATGATTTTTTTTTTCGATGTTAGGCTGGCAGAATTTAAACGTTTCAAGAAATCGATATACAACAGTATTTCACACATTTACTCTTGGGATTTATTTATTTATTTATTTGATGATATTGAAACATTAGTTCGATTGATTCGAAGCGGTCATTAATAATACGGTCTTATCTTAAATTGCAATATCAATGCTCATGATGTGGGTTTAACGACAACAACAATTAGCAACCCATTTGGTCGAAGAATATCGAATCACTTAAAGTTCATACCGTGAAGCTGGCAATATTATATTATAATCGAGTACGCTTGGAACACAAGTATAAATTTAAATGTAAACCGAAGGAATTTCTTCCTCGATTGGAGCAGAAAATTAAACTCGAAGTGCAGGATTTAACGGGAAACCTTTTTTTTTTAACAAAATTGAACTTACTGAACGTTTGTGATGTACTATATAAGATTATTAAAAGTAATTATTCAAGTATAAATTGATGATGTTATATGTGCCGTGTAAAATAATATAATTAAACTGTTGACATTGTCAGTGTTAACATAGCTATAAGTGAATTTGTTTTACTATAACATCGTACATCGTGACCTTATATCGTACAATATAATAATAGGTGTCAAATCGATATCATTATTTTCATTGATTTTACCGCTGTCGTTCTGTAGGTACGTATGTGCAGGTACGTGGACGAATACGATTCGGTAAAATATTTTTTTTTTTTTTTAAATATAATATTATCGTAAAAAATTAAATTACGTTTGCGTTTTTATGCATATATTTATGTTTGACGGTGAGTGGTCTAAACCGATACGTATATATTATACCCACATAAATATTATGTACTGCGCGTGCGGTAGACCGTGGTCTCGGTTACCATGGATGAAATAATTATAATATGTACGCTCGTGTATAAAGATGACTTGTGCACACACACACACACATTTTGCTGTTTCGTGTGTGTAACACGATATCCATCGGAAATTCTCGTGAGACAACCGCAAATCATTCATAGTCGTTCTTTCGCACCCGAGAGTCAGCTACAAAAGTTCAATTAAATGCGCAGAGGAAATCTATTTTCATTCCTCGGACCGACGGTATATGATAATATAATATACACGCATTACACTTTATAGGTACCCGTTTTATTTTTATTATATTAGGTACACGATGTAAAAATAATTTAAAAAAATATGTACAACACTATACTATATTGTTATACATGAACATATAATAATATATAATACGAATACAATACGCACTTATACAAAAAATTATATATTATTATGTCATTAACGTAAGAAACTCGTGTCATAAATATTATCATCGTTTTCTCGTCGATGGTATAAGATCATACGCCAGGCTGAGGAAAATTATTCTTAGCTATACGTTAATTATTATAATATTTTATTACATTTCACGATAAAATACACGATTTAAATACAACAGATATATTATATGGCTGCTCAAATATTAATATTTTATAAAATTATACATATTAAATATACAGATTGATTTACCAAACATGCTCGCACCCACATTATTTGCTTTAATGGGTAATGAATGTTGAATGTATTCAGATTTTGAATAACTGCATTACAGCAATATAAATGAAAAAAAAATGTAATATAATGATAAAAATATGTACATCACTTTTTATAATTTATGTTATTGTATAAGATTACCTACATTTAATAGTTAATAATAAATATTACCTAAGTGAAATTAAAAACAGTATTAACCTATTTTAATAATATACACTTTAACACATATTATATTGCTGACTAAGGTCGTATGTCTGGTGCTTTTGAACGGTGCATTTCTAAATTTAATATTCAACAGAAAAAACCTACTTGGGATGTTGGACGAAACTATATATTATTATTTTCTTCTTACATCATTATTGCGCTTAAAATGTCAACCACCGGATCGATGCACGTTTACGACTATATCGTGGGACCGTCAGGTTTGTGGGAGGTTTGTGTGTGGGGTAGTGGATATGGAAAAAAAAAAAGAATAAATGAGAATATTATTGTCAAAATACGACGAGCGATGACTGCGGCTTGGCCAAACCGGTATCTTTCGAAATGCCACTCGCTGGCATGGCCGACCGAGCCGAATAAACGAGCTTGGGTTTGATTTTTTTTCTATTTCCCTCAGATTCGTCGAAACCACCCATGAACGGCTCTAATGAGATAATAAAAACGAAAATAGTTTTAATAATATGCACGGGGACCACATATTATTTTATATAATTAATTGAACTAACCGCGTATAATATAGGCATAAATAATATATTATATTATTCGTGTTATTCGTGTACCGTTATCATACAATATTAAAGTGGGTCTACAACTTAAAATATTAGTTATGACCCTATTTGAGAGTCTGAAATTTTCGTTAACATTTTATTGATTAGAATCGTTCAGATTTTAATTATTAGGTAGTATATTGTTAATGAGTATGTGTATATTGTATAACATATAGGTACTATAATTACTCTAAATGTAAAAATTAATAACTATAGCTATTATAAGCTCCTAGTTTAATACCACTTTAAAAAAGTAATTATTTTTTTCAGGCATATTAATTAAATATAATATGTGTTATAACTAGGTCTGTGAATTAAATTTTTTTGCATGTTTTTTTTGCTACTTCATAAAATAATATCGGTAAAAATGTGTTTGTATTATTTATAAATCCAATACAAAGTCTTATTTTACATATTTTTGATGTTTCACAGGTTACTGCATATAATAAATGCATGATTTCATTAAGTCTCTGTGTTATTGCTTTTTTCTGATTTGAATGATATATTTTTATTATTTTTGAAATTCATGATTTTTGATCGATGAAATTGTAAATTTTTGGAAACATTATTTATTTTAATTTTAATTTGGTGACCCCTCGTTACTTACTTAGATAAATCGTCGTTATTGCTATTACTCAATAAAATGTGTAGAGTATAATTTTTATTTTATTTCAAGAGCATAATATATTTTTGCATGTATTGGAATTTTTAGTGCATATTTTGTTCGTTTTTATTGCATATCATTTATTTCCTCACGTATGTTTAACACCTTTTTAGTTATTTAGCATGCAATTCACAACCCTGATTATAACTCATAGCTAAATTCAAAACAAAACTTAAGCATTAAAATATGAAATAAAAACTGAATGTATAGTAGGTGCGTTATAACGGGGCGAAATTAATATATAAGAGTTTCTATTATTTGGTTACAAAAATATCTTTTAATATAGTAATTATTAGTTTAAACATAAAAATTAATGTAATTCAAATTTAGTACGTAATTAATTGAAATTGTTTTTATTGTTTTCATATGAATCTATTATAATAAATATTAATAATACAGACAAATGGACATAATATTATTATTATTAAAAGTATAATTAACTTTAAAATTGTATTGATTTAATTTTTTCTATTTGTATAATTGTATAGAAGAAAAGTTTTTAAATTGGATAAAAAAGAAACTTTTAAATATGACACTATATCTATACATGGCTAAATGTATTCTATGATGCACTATAATATGGCTATCTAAATATTTATGATTGCTACTTATTTCCATTATTTGGTCAAATTTTAAAATATTGTTATTAAACATATAAGTGTTAACGTATGATTAATAGACATTATGTTCCAATGATACATTTTATAAAAACATTCCACCGATGACACTAAAATTTATTTTATAGAAATAAAATATAAATAAACTATTAATTAATATTTACACTTTCACAATGCATGGTCCATTATTAGGATTAATTCAATTAATTTTAAGAATCTAATTTGACAGAGTTAATGCAAATTATTGATATTAGAGTTAATTTTAATGTTTTTGAACCTCGGGGTATTGTAATAAAATATGTACGTTTGCCTGATTGATTTTCATAAATGGCGTAAAATATGTTTCTATAAGCTTGTAATAAAATTATATTAACATTACCAATATCTGAAATCTTAACCATAAAAGTATAGGTACCTACTGTTGAATATTGATATAGGAGGTACGAGCTTAAAAAAAATATATGTTTTAGTATCTTAAATAAAACGTTTAATTGTTTTTTTTGATTCAGAGATTTTCAAACAATTTTGTTTTTTCTTAAAGGCCATTTTTTATAAAACTTTTTTTTAGTATCAAATATTATTTATATAATTCATATCAAAGACATATCAACTATAAGATATTAAGTTAAAATAGCCTTATAAATTTTGAACCAACAGAACTAAATTATATTTTTATATTTATTAATGGTGAGATATACAATTTGAAGATATTTGATAAACATAATAGGACAATGTGATATTAGATAAATAAATAAATCAAATTTATTTTCAGAATAAATGTTGTTGTTTGTAAATATATAGAGAGGAAAGTGACAACATAACACAGATTCAACGAAACACTACAAAAATACTAAATTTACTGGTTTATTGTAAAATGACAATATTGTTAATTAGAGTATTATTTTATATATATTATGTATAATTATAAATAAAAACTAATACCAAAAATCGTATATTGTTTTTTTGACGAAAAATTATACTAAATATTTAATATTACCAGCATATTAATAAGTACATATAATGTAACTGTTAAAAATTAAATATACAAAAGTTTATGTATCATAATATGCATAATGTTTTTGTCGCAAAAATCGTTATACTTAAGTAGATATTATGCCAAATATGTTACTATAGCTCAATAAGATCTCTATAAAATCAATTACGAACATATTACCAACATATTCATATTATTACATTTTGTATTATTAAATGTTCGAAATAGTATTTCACTGAATTTATTCGTATCTCCCATCTGATAATTATGAATTCTGGTTGCATATTTATATCTGATGATTATACTTTCTTCAGTTACTCTCCGCCTCTGGGAGCATTAAAAAAATAAATGTTAAGCTGTCGAAATTAATTTGCTTGCTATGGAACATTGCATTCTTTTAGTTTCTCCAACGTAGCGTGTATTCAAAAATGCATTCGTTAATAGTGAAATATGTAGAAATATGTAAAAATATGTGAACATAAATTAGCTCATTTTATTCAGTATCTCTCGAACCACGTATTTAACGCTTGCTCAAAAATTGGTAAATTGGCCGAAGAGAAAAATATGTATTTAAATAATTATGTTATATAAAATCCAAGTACTGAGTAAGAATTATAATAATATTCATAATATGTAGTAAGTACACAATACTATGGGTACGTCGTAAAATGGATTGATCGATGATTTTAGTCTATACAACAGTTGTACTATATAATAACGATATCTATATTGACGAGGCTTGTATCGGTGTGAGTACCTACCTGTAATTTAATACTTAGGTGTATAATGTATTGTTATTATGTACGCAAGCGAGTTGCGAATTCAATCGTTTTCGCTGAAGGTGCCTTCTGCACATTGCAAGTTTCACACTATACACACGATCGTTCGAGTTGAATTAAGTAATAACACAATGTGATGAAGACATAGATAAACGTACTACACACACGATCATCCCCTCCCCCCACCCCCACAACGCTGCCTAGTGTCGATTGGTCGGATAATATAAAAAAAATACATACTTGCAATACGGACGGTATAATAATAATAATAATATTATAATAGTCGTCTGGAAGCCCGTTCAACGACTACCGATCGATTCGCATAAAACACTTTATTCTATTATTATTATAATTCTATTTTTTATTAGTCATTCGCTCGGGCGTAAAGAAGCGATGTTTGTATATTATTATTATTATATTCATCTCCATACCGAACATTCGTCATCCAAACCAGAAAAACCTGTACGGCACAGTCGCAACCTGTATAATATTATAGTCTTTGTATGTATAGGTATCGAGGTATGTATAATATAGGTACGGGCATTTTCCGTGTAACAACTTTTAAACCGATCCCACTGCATTAACCGTAAATCAATGTGTGTGTTTTTTTTCTCTTTTCCTCTCCACTGACGTAATAAATTACCAACCGATCCGCCGTTAATTTGTTTAATTAAGTCTTTGTTTATGGCCCGGTGACCGCTGTGCACACTATAGCTACGCGCCTGCTTTCGGTCGATATATGCAGATTGGTAGGTAACCATACCATTTAGTGACTATACCATAAGCGAGTCTAGAAAAACGACAAAACCGCACAGAAATAACTCGTTATAGTGTCACCGTATCGTATTATTGCATGCCAAGTCCGCGTACCTAAGCAATACGGCTGAGAAACCTCCCAAAAGCGGACGCACCCGCCCCACCGAAACTAATATGTTCACTGTGAATGAGCCAATTATTGGTGACGCCTCCGTACGTATGTGGTACCTACTACCTACCTATGTCTGCACTTATTGTGGATGAGCATCCGATGACGGTATTTGTTCGTGCGTAATTAAAAACATATCCTACTGGTTTTAAATAATTACCATTACTTGTTTATTCTTTGATCCGATACTCACGCCAAGGTCCGGAACTTACTCGATTAATTGTACGATTCCGTAGTTTGTCATTATAATACTTTCAAAATTTTTCCAACTCAAACCTCTTCTTTTTTTCCACAATTATTATTCTGTATACCGTATCTATAATACTCTTATATTATAATAGATTCTATAGTATTACTAATTATAGTTGGGCACTATTACATTGTATTATTATTTTAAGTACACATCATGCGAATACTGAAAACACAAGTCACTTTGTTTCTGCGATGATTACCTACGCATTTTGCAGATTCCATAGATATTTTATCTATTTTATTTTATTCACCGATAATATTATTATTATTATTATGTAGGTATTTGAGTACATTTCAGATCTCTGTTATTTTTAGTGATTCTGCATTAACACTGTTCTAATAAAAGCTGTCGTAAACCGGTTATTATCAAAATTAATTTGTGTACATTTTACGATTTTAAATATTATGATTATTATCAAATCCACTACGAATATTTCATTTTTCATAATTTTGTTATTTGTACTGTGTTTTGAGATGTAAAAAAATTATGTACCCACATTTATTATACAATATGTTTATAATTATTGTACTCATAATTGTTATTATATAATGTTATATATTTTTTTTAGTGAATGTCAATATAAAATTGACAAAAAGAAACAACTATTATTCTGTTTTATTTTTAAGCGATATGATACCATTGTGTAACGGTTATGATTTTATTAGATATTTCTACGTATTTATTTTTATTGCATTATTATATCTAACCAATTGAATAAAAACATTTGTCCTTTTATTTTTTTTGTAAAAATACATAAAAAAAAACCTTTCGTTGACGACTGACAAGGAATTTTATAAAATGTTTTTTATAAAAAAAAATAACGCATTTGGTTTTAATTCCCAAGTGATTATATTTATGAATGAATTTGTTGAAATGTTGTCAAGACGTCTTGCCAGTACTAATAATTCAATACCATATAAAGGAGTAGTCTTTTTTATTTATTCCTCATATAATATAGGTACCTACTATAATAATATATTATAATAATATGTTATAGACGTATACTTTATTCATTCGACAAATTATTTAGTGGCCCGTCGTCTTATTCCTCAACCCCACTATATTATATATAGGTATTAGGTACATCATAACTATCGGAATATTATTTTATCTCGTTAAGAGTTTCCCATTTAAACCTCGCTGTACATACGATAAATTATATTAATAATTCTTATTGACTGTCTAAATGAACATTATAATGCGTAATTCGTGTTTTTCGTTTATCACGTTGAAAATGTCTCCGAGTTTCCATAATATTAATATTTATGACCACGTATTTTAAAATAACAGTAATAAGTAATAAAATTAAAAACAACATTCTCTCTACAAAAAAAAAAAAAAAACGTTAATCCTTCGAGCGTATTAAAATGCACTTGATTCAAAGACGTCAGATCGGTAAAAAAAAATCATCATTTTTGATACAACACTTTGAAGAATAATAATTATAAAATAGATGGAGATCTTAGTAGTAGTTAGTATAGGTACATACTATGTGTACGTTTATCTTTAAGTACATCAATAAGACGAAATAATATTCTCGACCACAGAAATGGTCGAGATTTACTTAGAGTGAATAATATTAATTATACTACTTATACAGTTGACAGTTGTAGGTACAATACTACTCACTAGTATGTAAGTGTTAACGCGACTGCGTTTGTTTCATCCTCTGTACCAATATACCAGACACATTATTATTATTTCTATAGGGATTTATACTTATATATACCTAATGGCTAGTATCAACCTTCGTTGTACACATAATATCTAAATAAACGCACACGTGTGTTTATCGCTGATTTCGCTTAATTAACTGTTCACGTTCGTATACAACGCGTAGAGTGTGAAACACACAAATTAACTATCGACGAATAATAATATATTGTATTATTGAGGGTGCGCCAGATGCCCTCCTCTCTCTTTCTCTCTCTCTCTCTCTCTCTCTCTCTCTCTCTCTCTCTCTCTCTCACTTGTGCTACTAAATAATTATTTTGTATGCGAACCTAATGGGCTATGTAAGTACATATACTATTTATAAGCATAGATTGTAATGATTTGAGAAAAAAATGTATCATTATTATTTCATATATTGGACGATATTATCTTATGTTTTCTATATTATATGTACGTGCGTCGTGCATCTTAAACGATAAAGGTACTATATAATAATATTTTGTAGATAGGTGCATATTCGTAATGCTATTGAAATATTATCCACTTGTATTGCATAATATTTCTGCACAATTACATAAACATTTTCTTATAGTTAAAATAATAATATAGTTAATAAGATACAGGTAAATAATCATAATTTATATTTCCTATAACTATACAATTGTACGAAAAAATTAAAAACATAATTAGCTATGAAAATTATTAAAACAAAATGATCAAATTTGATTAAATGCATATGTAAATTTATATTTTATAGTACAAAAAAAAACTAGTTTAGTAACCTACTTATTTATTTATTTTTATTTTAAAGAATATTTACAATATGTGTTTGAAATTGGAATAGTATAATGAGCAAATAATATTATGATGATTAATATACATTTTAACTATGATTAATATGAAGAGGGACGCCAACTAGTGATTTAACCCAACATTGATACATTTTAGGTAAATAAATATATATTTTCTCTTGAGTCAATGGGTGGGATTTATGAGTTGTGTATTAGATGAGATTTGCGATAGGTTAGTATGGAAATGAAGTTAGGAGTAAAAATATCTGTAATGTTTGTTTATAGAGATTATATAATTTAAAACATGAAAATGTGAATTATTTTTAGAAACTCAAACTTAAATATAATAATAATCGCAATCAATAACAAATACTACAATGATTAAAATTGTACTGTTATAAAAAATACAGCTATACAAGTTGACATTTAAAATAGATTTTTTTTAAATTGCTATTTGTTTCTCAAAAAAAACTTAAATATTATATTATAATATGTCTCATGTATAGATATAATATACAACAACTAGATAGCCATCTTTGTACTACAGTTGTGACCAATGTTGAAGGCAGTCGTCATTTATAAAGCAGGCAATGCTTACATTTATTCATATAAATATATACCTATACATATATAGTATATACTATTATACTGTGATAATTATATTTTGTAAACATTGTCTGCTTTGTAAATCGAGGACGACATCCATGATAAGAAGGTGGCGACTATCTCGTGTGTAATATATATTATGTTCTAATCTCTATATCAAATGTACCTATACACAATCGATGCCAAGCATAGTATATTGTATTATGATCTATATATAATTTACAAATGTAATATTTATCCGCCCAAATTTGGAATTTTGAAACAAAATTAAATCCATTAATTTGTGATTTTAATTCCGTAGTTTGTACTCAACCCCTTCCCAAGTTTCAAAGTAGTGGAGGGAGGCATGGAGCTTATTTCGTGATCTCGTTGTTTGTCACATTAAAAACAAAATTAAACCATTACGAGAACATTTTTATGGCTGGTTTTTCGAAAACATTCCTTTCACATCTCCCACATTAAGTTAGCATATTATTATCTTTGTCTCATCATTTCTAGTAAAAAATGAAACACAAATTGGCAGATTATAAAATATTATAATACTGTTTTAATCATTCTAAATAAATATGAGAAATATTGAATTGTCAAATTATTATTCTTCACTCATCCCTCTCGAATTATATTTAGTTGAAAACCCTAGACCCCAACCTCTTTTTACTTATACCTCTTTTTATTGTCAATCTCTATTCTGTTTAGCCATTTCTTCTTCAGCCTTCCTCTCCTGCCTTTTCCATCTATATTAATTCTCATAACATGAACGAAACATCTCAACCTATTCTCTCTCAATATATTTACAATTTCTGCCACTTCCCAAATGAATTAATTTCTTGTTCTATATTCCCTAGTCATTCCATGCATCTACCTTAGAATTATCCTTATACCCTCTTTTCTTTTTTTTACCTGTTCTTTGTATTGCCTCCTGGCCAACATTCCTATCCATACATCATGACTCGTCTCACAACTGCTTCATAAAATATACTTTTTAATCTCAACGGTATTCTCTTGTAGTTTTGTCACATAAAATACTATAATCCTATTTTGACGTTATTTTTAAAAAAACATCATTATCCTGAACCACCGATCCTAATACTTGAATTTATTCATTTCATTTAATTCACACAGAAAATCGTCCTCCCTCTCCATAACATATCCTACACCGTTCACATCACGATTACTTTCTCCAAAATAACATAGAGCTGTTTCTGTTTTACTCTTATTTATCCATAGTCCCTGTTGCTTTCAAGAGCTATCCTCCATTCTTTCAATCACTTGTTCACTTCTTGAGGGCTTTCTCCCACTATAACACAACATAATCTGTAAACATCATTCACCAATCACCATGGCACCTTCGTGTATCTTTCAAGTTTTTATTATTTCGTCATGAGACTATCTTTTAAATTTATATTATATTCTTATGAGATATAGGTATTATAGAAGGGTACAAATAAATTAATTGGAGTCAAATCTGGTAATTCAGGTCTGGACAATTTATAAATCCCTCTAAAATAATTTTTTAACCAATCTCTATATATATTACCTTAAATTTTTATTTTATAATTGTATTATGATATAACGTATAAATTACTGTTCATTATTGAATTTTCGTATGTTAACTAGGTATATTTAAAAGTGTGAATACCTTAGAATGTTACAGTTTTCTGTAGTATTTTTTGAACTGTCAATTGCTCTTCTTTTTCAAAATGCAACAAATTTCAAAATGGTTTTTTTCTCAATAGACTTATAAAATACTATAAAACGTTATTATATCATACTCAGCGATTTTCCCGTTTTTCGCATCGGCCTGTATACTCTTTGTTCGTCCTGTATAAGCAATTATAATATTGTTTAATATTATTATTATATCGCAGTGTTGTAATATATAATATACGTGCTCATCGCCGACGGGATTGACCAGGATGGTTGTTGGTAAAGAGGGGTTAGATAGAGGCAGGCGGTATAACCGCTCCTTTATACCCGCGACAATGCAACTTCCGATAAAACAATATCTAGTTAGTTACCTAGACAATAATAATATTATTTCACTCGTCCCGTTTTATGTGAGCATTAAGATCATACCTATCTCTATAGGCTATAATTATTGTTCGACTCCCGGTCTAGGCAAAAACAGTAAATACACTAACCGTCGAATGCGGTCTGATGGTCTGACTAGTATAATAATAGTGCAGCGTTTAGGAATTTTTAGATAAAATGCGAAATAAAATTCGAACTTCGTAAACACCGATGTGAGGTCGTAAATAAATTTATACGATTAGGTATATTATAATAATAATAACAATTATTATTATGCTACTATTGACCGTTAGGTATGAATAATAACAGTGTAGCTTAATATTACTATAGTATGGTCGTCGTGGCGACTGCTACAATCGTGTATAACATGCCACCGACACTTGTCACTTGGCATAACACCATCATAAATATTACAACACAAAAATCCGAGTTCGACGTATCAAATCAAACTTGTCAAACGACGTGTTTTCGTTTGTGCGAACAACGTAGGAAAACGACGACGTATATATAGCAAAACATCGACGACACGTGCACGAACCGCCCTGAAGTGTATATTTTCATCTCTCAAAATTGGTTTTATCATTGCACACGTATAAACATATGTGGAGGTCCCTATATATATATTATGTATTTAATATCATGGTGCGTGTATACATGTTGTGTGTTGTGACGAATTTTCGGTCGATCGTTACACCGACTAGCAGACGCAAAGGTACGCGCGTGTTTTAAATAATATATAATAACAATAATAACGTTATCTCGCCGCCGCCGTGAGACGAATATAATATTTTTGAGCGCGCGAAATGTTCGTTTTATTTCCAGTGAGTGTTATACACCGTGTGTATCGTCGATTCGCGAGATACGACTCTCGCGTAGTATACCCCAACAATATAACGTAATAATATATAATATTGTGTAGGTATATAGGTAGGACGATATGTACGCCGCTCGACGACTCCCGAGGGGCCGACATCACCGCCGCCGCCGACTGCCGACTCGAGTCGCGCACCAACAAATTAGTCGTCAGCGGAAACTTTCGACAGCCGAGTTTTCCGGTGCGGCGCGGCGTGTCTAATTATAAGCCCGCGTTTCTTCGGGTACCATAACCGCTCCTCCGTCGGCGGCCGTTCCCCGCGCCCTCTGCTCCTACCACTTTTTTCCGACCCCCGTCAGACGAAAACGCGCTCGATTATGATGACGATGATGACGATTACGATGATTGTGCTGCTGCTGTTGCTGACGATGGTGATGATGATGATGATGACGACGATAATAATAATACTTCGACGACGCGCAGTTCTCCGACCTAATCTCTTTCTCTCTCTCTCACACTCTCTCTCACTCTCATCCGATATAAATACGCGTATCGCGCGAAAATAATAATAATTGTCAACACCGCGGCGGAGGCCGTAAACACAATGCGAGTAAAATATATTACGCATTATATACCTATTTTCGCTATCTGTTGTATACCTACATTAGGTATTTCCGCAGCGACTTTTGTCTCGTCCTGCACGACCGCCGCGGCGCGCCTGCTGCAGATGCGAATCTCTCGCGCGGTTTTATATACGGCGGCGGCGGCGATATTATATTATATTATTATTTTGTACGCAGTCACCGGAGCGGCCTCCGAGTTGTGAGCATTATGATTATTATTATTTTTGAGGTATGTCGTTATCTATGCACGAATATCTCTGCGGCGACAGCTCCCGATCCTGCAGTGTTTAAGACTATACGTATACTTACCTATAATATAATACTATTATTATAATATAAAATACATAAATTATATCATTGTTAAATTGTGCAAAAATATGGGAGAGAGTCCGTTTTCGAGCGGATCGTTCCCCGCGGAGTCCGCTGTGGAGAAAGCCACGTGGCGTATGTGTTCCAATAATATTATTGTTATTGGAGATAAGATTTTAAAGGATTTTCCATAATTTATACTCTGAGTGCTGTACTATAACACATTCGTTTCATTGTACGTTCTTGTAATGAATTTTTCTTATTTTTTTTTTTTGTTACTTAATTATTATGATAGGTATATTATGTGTTCATTTTTTTTAAGCCATTTTTATACATTAAATTATAATAAGCCATAAGGTAAACATTGTATGTTATTAAACTGCAATAAACATATTCTACTATTTACGTCCATTTTGAACATTTAACCTTAAAAAAAATTGTATTTAGTACACCTGGATAATTCATAAAAATATTATATTAATTTTATCTTATCTCAAAAACGTATTTAACAATATTTATCGTAATTGTAATTGATTTGTGTATGGAAATAATTACTAAAAATTTCATTTTACCCACGTTAACATTGTAATCATAGTAAAAGTTGTTTTTAATTTGTATTTTATTTGTCCTCTTATGTAATATTATATTAAGCATTAACTTTTAACCATAATCTATACATTTTTTTGTACCATGTCTGATTTTGAAATGTCTTTTAGAAAAAAATTCGAAAAAGGTATGATTTTTCATGAATATAAACAACGATTGAAAGATACACAATATTATTAGAAGTCTCGTCAGCTATCGCCCCACCTGGATTTTAAATTTTCTGAATAATACCGAATTTTTAGTTTGAATTTCTTTCCACTGTATTAAATTAAATGTAATTAATGATTATTCAATACTTTTTTAAATGCATGTACTATAAAAAATAAATCATTAAAAGAGTTTATTTTTCGGAAAACGAAACGATAGTTATATGCTGTTTCCGGCAAGCAGACAAATTGTCAAAAAATTGCGAGAAACTTTCGTTATTGGCTTGACGTTAAATCATACTGACATGTTTTGTTGTTCAGATACGTTCGTTGAATTTGTTTTTTAATAATTTATTATGATAGTGTAAACGTTTTACACAACAGATAGTTTGCATTATTATGCATTTACGATTATAATGATTAATATTGTATTATGATCCACGAGATAACTCATTTAAACTATGCTAGTATGCTACAGAACATACATTTTGTATTTTTGATTTAATACTTTTTTATGATATAATAATAGTCAGTACAATATTAATATTATGTATACCTAAGTAAAAACATATTTTATTATTATGTATAGCACATACAGTAAAATATTACACAATAGATACCATATTCATATTAAATGAAAATTTGGTTTTTAGTAGCAAAATCTACCCGAGAAATTTCAATAATTCCTTATGTACTTACTCATATTGACATAAGCGTGAAAATCTGTAAAACAAAAATGAATGTTTAAAAATATAAATTTAAATAAAAATAATATGATACGTTTAAGCATTTAAGTACATAGAGCGATAAAAAGATCATCATCAAATTCGTTTTTTAATACAATAGCCTACCTATATAATTTTAAAAGTCTACCGTTAGTGTTATCTTGCTGGTACAGTGGTAACTACTAATAATGAGTATAAATATTATTTTCGTACATGCATTCAACAATTTAAAAAAAGTTTAATGTGTCAAGCATTATATATTTATATAAAATATATATTCTTCTGAACCGTACCTAATTTATTTTGGTCTATCTAGTTTGATTTTGTATCTCATATTCTCATATTCATATATTGCTTGAACTTAAGAAAAAAAGTTTTAAGACACCAAGATAAATATTTTGAAAACTCATAGTTACAATTTCAGTAAAATATCAAATATTGTATAAATTATATAAGTGTATTTGTTTTGTTTAATTTTGTCAAATTCATATATTACTATAATCTGCACATCTTTACTAGTAATTAAATTAATAATTGCTTCTTTTGTTTTTTAATGATGCTACTGGAATTAAGTTGGATCAACTTTTTTTTTTTGTATTTTTATTAGCACATAATATATTGTGTTAATAGAGTAATAGACGTATTAAGACTTCATAATAGTTGATAATGCTAAAAGTCACCAGTGATTGTTGACAATAACAGTCAGTTAGGTGAAATTTATTTTCATTAAAAATGTACATACACAAGAGTATACCAAATGTTGATATTTAAATGTATACATAGTATATTAATATTATTAAAATTTGTTTATTTATTTAATTTAAAATATTAAATAAATTAGGTACATTAGCTATATAGTTTAAGTGGTGGATAGGTTATTTTTGGACTACCGGAAAATTTTAATGAGGGCCCATACATGAATAGACTCGAAAAATTCGATTATAATTTCATGTATCTACGGTTATTCGTTTTCATAATTATTAATAACAATAAGAAAACGATTTTTTTCCAAAGCAAGTCGTTCTTAAAATTTCCTATTTTACCATACTTAAAATTCTAAATAGAGTGATGATTGTATTGGTTTTACAATTATTTGTTTTTTTGCTTCGCAAAACTACGTGATAAGTCGAAAAAATGATCGATTTTCAACTTTGAGGGTGGATTCTGGTAGTAAATTGAATATAGTTGAGTCAAAATTGAGGATTCCCTTTGCTTTTCTAAAGCATCGATTATAACAAAAAAAGAAAATAAGTAAAAGCGTTTGTTTTTACGGAAAAAACAGTTTTCGACCAAATCAATTTTAGTACGTAAGTGACTATAATTACATACAAACACAATTAGCTTACATTTTTTATTTAACCATATGTACAATTTAATATTTTACTGAAATGTATTTATTGAAATTAACTTGATTGATGAATTAAATACTTTTGAATAAGTTAAAAAACAACTGTTATGAATTGTTTTGAATTAGCACTAATTACAATTTTTATAGGTACAAGATTGCGCAGATTATACTCCGTCCGGAATAAGAACGTACCCTGGCGGCAGACCAAAACAGGTTCGTCGCGCGCAGATCGAGCTTATGACTATTATAACTATGACAAGGTTACGGGTTGGGAACCGGTCACCACCTGTGCGATGATGTACGTTCTTATTCCGGACGGAATATACATAATGGCATAATAATTATTATACTTTTATCTAGTTTTATGTAAGTAGTGCAAATAACAACCTTAAAAAGGTTTTTGTTTTTGATGCAAATTACATAGGTACCCGAGGGGGGCCCCTTAATATTATTAAACTGAATTAAATAACTTTCCTAATTTATATCGTATAATATCAATATATTATGGTCTTATGTTCGTGTAGCCATGATAGGTTTTGTAGTTAGTATGATAAATGATTCATAATGCATTCTACCACCAAGGCACTGTTCCGTCAAACGATGAAAATAGGCCCAATGGGAAAATCTCGGTTTCCCTGTAGGTCTATCCAACCATGATGTTTTAGGTATAAACTAAGTTTTTATAATGCCGATTAGTTTAAATTGAAAAATGAATTTATTTTATCGATTAAAATTAATATTTACTGGGAACGTAACTAGTGAAATAGCTTTTTTTTTTAAACGTTACCATCGACATTTTCGATTTACTTAATATATTTTACTTCGAAGACCAAAAGACGTATACTGATAGATGTATATGCGCATTTAATGAAAAAGAACACACTATTAAACGTCTCGATGTAGGACACACGAGAAGACATTTTGATACCCATTTGATCGATTTGCATAATGTTTATATTATTATAGGCTATGGTAGAATGTTAAACATAATAATAATATATATTATGTACATGTACAAACACAATGTACGTACACGTTTATAATATATAGATGTATCCACCGTCAACGGGATTGTAAGCGATCGGATTTTATAGGTCTAAAAAATAATAATAAAATAAAACGGTCTACTACCATGCCGAGCGGATCGTCTCCTGGTCGAACGATTTTCCATTACAATATAATAAAATATGCACGATAAAAATCGCGTGTACGACGAGGGCCGTCCGCCGTCTGCGAGTCCTTTTAGGCGCCACCGTGTTCGTCTCTCTTCGTCGTCCCTTACTGCAGATACGTTCCGAACGCATCACTGCAGGTACCTAAAATATAACAATAATTTTACTGTAATTATCGTAAGGTATATTATTTTTTATTATTATTATTATTATTATTTATCATCACGCATTATGCCATTATTTTCCGCCGTGCATGGCGTATATTGGCGAGTATATACAACGTGCGTCTAGGGCATACACGCAGTTGGGGGTGGTATTTATTGCAGGCGAACGAAAGCCGTCTTCGGGTCATACCGCGAGACACATATTATATAGGTACCTGCCTACTACCCTTTAACTGAGTCTAAATATACGTATTTTTCGAGTATATATATTATAGTCGAGTATATAATATATACGTATAATAAATGTATATTGTGTAGGTGTACACCTGCACAGTGCCGCCGCCCCCGCCGCCACCGTCGAAACGATAAAACAGAGGGAAGAAAAATAAATCGGATCAGATAACGATCGTTTGGCGGCGGATGACGATAGTATTATTATTATTATTAGGTATAATTGTCTTTGTTGCGTGGTTAATGCCGTGCAGCGTAGGTACCTGTATATAAATATTATGTTTTAAGAAAAAAAATCCGAGTCCGACGTCGTAAATATTATAAATTTCTACACAACGCATCAATAATATTTAATAACATGATTTCCAAAATCAGATAAGACCGAACGCGAATACACCTGTGGAGGCAACCAGACCTAAACCACTCTATATACAACAATCCGTATTTTCATACATGGTTGCCGCCACGACGGGTACACTTATTTTTATTTGGTGATAGTGTTTATTCTTTGTATTAGGTCTGCAACGACCATGACCATTAAACGGAAACTATCATGGTGAAAAAACCAAAGGCTTATAAGACTGGGACGGGCAACTTAATGTCAGCTCACCTATTAATACTTTTTCACTATTCGCAAACGGCCAATCCTCAAATTTTGGACCAATACATTTTTGCGAACAATTCGCCAAATTTTACTGACGGTAAAAAAAAAGTTAAAATATCTACGGAGGGTGAGTGGGCCAACTTCATGAGACGTAATCCCTCGAATCGTTTGACGGTTTCACGCGGTCTAGACTTCAAAAGCACCTATAGTAGAAAAAATGGGCTAAAACGAATTTCATGTTCGGTGCGCATAATATGGTAGGTACGTGTTGAGAACGTTCAAATATTGAATTATTCGTCCGGTAATGCGTTATTAACTCACTGGATTTGTATACAATAGATTTTACGAAGATAAGCATATTGCTGTATAATAAAAACACTAGTTAGGTACTAAGCTTGCTCACGGGCGTAAAAAAAAAACAGTCAAATTAAAAAAAAACTTTAAAAATTACCCATTTTAATGGATATTAAGTCTAAAAAAAAGTTTGAATGCGTTAAAGTGTGTCAGCTTACTTTACATTTACAATAACAATTACATTATGAATAATATATACTTACTACGACCAGAGGCCAGAGGACAAAAACGTGACTATATGGTTTGGGTGTTAAAATTGGGTTTTATTTATTTAATTTTTAAATAAGCTTCAGTATAATCTTTTATAATAAAACGTAGTGAATAATAAGAATTGAATTTACCTGATCCAGACATTTTCCCAAATTTTCGCAGTTGGAAACTTGCGTTCTTTAATCTTATGAATTATAAGTATCTATAGGTGTTTTTTGTTTATATTATTATAATGTAAATACATTAGTTCAGTAATAATAATGATTAATCACACGGCGCTTTAGATAGGCACACCACCGTAAATACTCACCACTCATAAATCAATTTAGAAATATTCCTAATATCCAAGGCCATGAAAACGCAATACATGAATAATCTGATGTTCCGATATTGGTATTCGCCCTCAGCCCCTCATGAATATTATTATAATTTTTAATGTTATCGTAAGTAAATCAATATAATATAATCAGTCAGTAAACTGTATAATAGTCCTACTACTTTTATCCAAGAAATCACAAAGGTGCGGCCATCAGATCGGAAGACAAAAGTGAACTGTCAAGAGACATTTTTTTTTAATATTAATTAACTGAAGTTCACGTAAATTGATTATAAAATATTGATATTGATATTATGCGAATGCACAAAATGTATATTTTTATAAATTACGGTTATGTTGTAAATATATATAATATTATGACAACCACTAAGCAGTATAATATAGCCGAGCAGTAAGATTCACGATTATAAAATAAAAGCTCCGGTTGAACATTTTTGCTCCATAAATTAAAGCACCCGATAAACCTGCACTAATAGTGGCCGTGTAGAATCCCTATCAAACCTGCACCAAGACGTTTACCGCGTTAACGTAAGTATATACATATATATATATATATATTATGTGTATTATTATTTATTATCATTATTATTTATATTTATTATACCCGCGTATGTCGTTATTTTATTACACGATATTCGTGTTTCACGTAGACGTGTGCCCATTATATTATCATGTATGTATACACTGTACGAATCCGGACCTATAATCGTATGTATATAACGCCAATAATGTCCGCCAGTAATTTTCAAAACCTACACGAATTTTGTTTGCTAAAATTTTTTTTTTCTCTATTCGCGTCAACTTCGAGATTCTGCACAGGGGGTGCAGCTGCGATCTACACGTATAAAATATATTATTTTACACGGCTAAAGCATATTTTATTATAATCATATATTACGTGCTACGATAGTATAATCCATTAAAATATGTATGTATAGTGATCCGACACCTTGCAGACGTTAACAAGAATCGACCGAAAATCTGCATGTCATCGTATCATGGTCGAATTGCGTATATGACACAGCTTGGGTCGTTCTCCGCCCTAAATTTACTTTTAATTATAATATTATTATGTGTACCTACCTAATACTTATGTAATATGGATGTAAATATTATAATATTATAATGTAATTTGTTATAGATTTGCGAGCTACACCCCTCTCCCGCTGCAATCATCTACCCACTCATAAATTATAATAATCCTACGTAATATTTTGAACGCATATGTGTATTCAATACAAATTTGTAATTTGAATCATATTTTGAAGGCTATTGATATTTTTTCTATTACATTTATATGGTGTTCTTATTTAGTTAACAGTTATTAATTAGTTTAATATTATGAATAAAAATTTAATTATAACACTTTATTTTATTCTTTGTGTTGGCTCTGATTTTGCATCAATTCAAGAGCAAATACAAATATTCCCATTTATGCATACTGTGTATGGGTGTACTTCCAATTATAGGTACATTAAAATAAAAATAAAACATTACGTCACCAATAAATGAAAATCTCAAAAATGGTATTATAATGAGAACATTATTTCACGCATACCTATGAGTAACATTTCGTTAAATGTTAGCATCAACTGAACTGTATCTTTATAATATATAACGATATTTTTATCTTGTATAGCTGCAAGATTTTAAATTATCTAGAAAGTAGTTATATGTACAAAACCGATCGTTTCCTACATAATTATACACAATTATTTCATCACAAGTATCTTTTGTCCATTACCCAAGATGGTACAACCGGTACTTCAATGTGCTCTATAATTGTTCAAAAATTAACATAAATTAATTTAAACGAACAATGAGAACCTCTAGGCATTGACTTATCAGCTGGCCAATGGTTGCCACTCATGAGTCTCAATTCTTGTGAAGAAAATGTGAAAAAAATGTACAAAAAGACTAACAACCACAGACCTTTAATGAAAACATCTTTAGGCACTACGGTGCAACAAAATGTATTATATAATATAATACTATTGTACGGCCTTCAATTAAAAAACGTGCAGGTGCACGAACTCACAACCCACAGATACTCGCCTATGATTAGACATATAATCTCTATTAACTACGGCCAATCACGTGTACATTTATAGTATCATATTATAATACAAATGCGTGTTAGTGTGAATATATAATTTTATTTTGATAAAAACACACTGCTAAGTTCATTATTTTTCATTTAATTTTAACGGCGTTCTTTGGTGGATTTTAGATTCTGATTAATATTTTTTTTTTCTTTTTTGCTGCCTTTTTTTACAGCATCAACATTCTGATCTTATTTACATCATATTATAATAAAACTAAATAGGTTGGTATTTATCACACGTTTTCATAATATAATAATATATGCTATATTATATATATAGATATTATAGCAATATCGGGTAAAAATATATATATATATCAGACGTCGGTATAATATATGTACCTAAACTATAAATATATAACATAATATTATCATAGAGCATCGGACAAGAGGAAGAATAGGCGTGTTCGGTGCGGTGCTCTGACGAGTTAATTATACCGCAAAAATAATAACGTAATAACAGCCGACCAGAAGAATGAATTTTCCCATCGGTGCAATGATTTTCACGATCGTTCGTCGAGCGGTGTCTGAAATAAAACACAACCTCTATCCGATCTATTTAATATTATTATTATTATTATTATACGAGCACTGATTAATAATTGCTCAATCGCACGACATGCATCCCAGCATTTATATACTGCTGAACAATAACATTAAGATATTAATATTATGTTGTGCAGTGTTATAGGTACTTAAATAATATGTAATAATGATAATAATAATAATAATAATATCGCGGTCGTCGTAAACGTGTTGTCTATCATGAATTTTATACTGATATAGTACGCGTATATATTGTTATTATTATTATTATTATAAATATGGGTAGGTAGAAAACATGAAAATAACGTCGAAACGTTTTCGCCGACAAACTACGGTGTTCGATTAAAATACTTAAACACGAATATGCGATTAAACCGAGAAATAAAATAAATTGTAATGCGGTCGTTTAAAAACTATAAAACGTGTAATATACGAACGTAAACTGCATTGTATTATACTCAGGTATTATGTCTGTGTGTGTGGTTGCACTGTACATGTATTATATAATATTATATTATTATTATACGTAGATTGAGGCCAGAGTTTCAGGAATCTGTAGTTGAACAACTAAAATATATATTAATCCGGCTCTCAGTGTTCGCGTATATATATAATATATATATATGTAGGCACCTACCTATATTTAATATACCGACTTCTGCAGTGGCAACACTACGCAAAAACAACAATAAACTTTCTTCGAGATTATATTTACCAAACTCCCGGTCATATAAAATCAAACACTGAGCACAACTGAATTAAAGAAAAATAAACTTTTTTTCAGACATTAAAGTTAATATAAAGTTTCCCAGACGTTTTGATGGTTAAATTGTACTTGTGTCTATATACGCCACCACTGTGGTATTATATTATCGTGTATAATATATTATTATACACTTGCAATTTAATTAATATGCAGTAGTCACAGATAATGTATCGCGAAACTTCTAATTGTGATTTGTCAACTCTGTGGCGTAACACGCCTGAATATTTAATACGTATGCAAATAATATCAACGAAATTCCAGCCATCCGCGATAAAATAATTGTCGATCGAAAGACATTGACGAAGGGATGAAAACAACGAAACCATCGTACCGAGGAACAATAATACCATTCGAGTCACAGCGTGTTTCAACTCTCAATGGAAACGACTTTTTCTTCTATGCACTCCAAAGGAAACGAAACGAACCGTTCGATATGCTAATGGTATAAAAATAATCCTTAAGTTACCTGTGTCGATTGTCGAGGCACAATCATTTGATTAAAGTACAAAATGATTTTATTTTATTTTACTTTACTTTACTTTACTTTACTTTAGACCTCCCTACATAGTATTATACACGTATTATAGTACTATTAACGTTTACCTACCTACAATAACAACTACGACAGCAAAAAACGATAACAATAACATTGAAATAAATTGAAAAATTAAACGAATAATAATAATAATAAAAAAAAAAAAAAATGTTTTAGAATTTTAATAAGGCCGTGTTTTTCTATAACAAGAGAAGTCTAAGTTACAATAATGCGAAATGTGTTAACAAATCAAAAACGTCGCCGTATCGTATTTATTAATATAGAAATATTGCGAATTTTCAGTTTTCAACTTTTCAATTTAAATGTCTACTCGTTTTCCCTTGAGGAAAAAAAGCTTTCAGGAGACGTAAGATACGAGACATGTACATACCAGACGTTCAGAGGCTTTGGTAATTATTAACGACAGTAAACAATAAAGAAAGGAAAAAATATATTTTCTTTTCTATTAAGAACAAAAAAAAAATAACTTTTTTACTACTGTTTAACTATTCTTTATGGGCTTAATGTAATGATAATAAAAAACAATACAAAACACGAGATATGGGCTTATTACACGCGGCTTATGCAGAAAACGAACATTTCGACATTATTTTTATAATAGGTAGTCGTCTTAGGACCAGGTCATTCATATCGATAGAAAACCGGTTGTGTATGATAATATTACGTGTTATGTATTATGTAGGTACATTATACTCATGTGGAATATTATTATGTCAACCATATTATCACGAGGAATATATATATATATTATAGCAAAGAACTTTACCTCGTGGTGAGCACATTATATTAATATGATCTCAAAGTGATTCAAAAATAATGAAAGACTCTCAAGTCTCGATACATAATGATATTCATATTTCATAATAATATGTATGCACGTAGTTAAAGAAAAAAATTTCTACTGACGTTCTAAATGCTTCATTAGATAATAAAAATATGTATTATAGAAAAACAAGAATTTTTTTTTTTAATTTTGTGACGACTGATTTCCCGAACGGTCTTTTTAAATCGCATAGAAAATCATATACCTCTATAGCAGAGTCTATAATATTTTTTAATGAACATAAAATATAATAAATTAAAAAAAAAAATAAAATGTTAACGTACATACTAGTCTTACATTCACGTGCTTGCGCATTTTGAGTGACTGCGTTTATCATAGAATGCCTCTTACAAACATTCTATTCGACAGAGGATATTTTTTAATCGAGTAAATGGGAATAAAAATCGCCTGTAAGCAGAATAAAGCAGAATAAAACAGATATGCACAAATCACACAACACATCCACTCACAATCACACATCACTATACCATATAGTGGAACCCTCAAAACAAGCTTTTTAAACCTTTTTGGAGCTAAGAGTCGATAATATTTCTAAAAATATTGTCATTAAACTACTATTGTTTCTGTTTAAAAAGCAAACCACAGCAGAGTAAAAAATGAATATCGATTAATAATAATAATAATAATTATTATTATTATTATTATTATTATTATTATTATTGTCACTGGACGCGTTGTAATCCAACGGCCATACAAACTACGTCGATTTTTCCCTTTTGCGGCGATTTGTTATTACAAACGATTTTACCTCCGATCGAGGGGCTTGTTCGGTGATGATCGGCGCACGGCGCAAAGTGGCTAGTGCGAAATGCTTATTTTAAATCGAATAAAAATTGTAATTTGTAGACCGTAAATTTGCACAGCTGTATTATACACGTGCCACAAAACCCGAGTGAATCCAAACAATAATTGTGACGTACGGGGCATGCAGTAATAATTAATTATCGATAACAGAATAAGGGCCAGTATTACCATCTCCCGTTAAATTTAACCGACTCCAAACCGGCCGAATTCGGCCGGTAATAAAATCTGTTATCTGTCGATTAAGCGTAATCGAAGCATAGTACCGATGATTGTAATACTGGCCCTAACAGTCTCCCTGCAGTACCTATACAATATAGTATGATAGTAATAGTTTGCAGTTTATTCTGATTCATGAACTGTCGTCACGTATTGTATTATGATCTTCAACTATATAGATCATTTCGATTTTTTTCTTATAAAAAATGTAACGCTGTGTGAAAAAACGACGCAGAGAGTAAATCATAGTACTCAAGTACTTCCAACGAATTCGTCGAATGTCGCGACTGTGGTTTTTGTTTTGTGGAACCGGACGTGTTTCCTAAATCACTTGTCATCTTTTACGCGAAAAAAAGGTAACCATCATTGTCACGGGTTGGGTGTACGTGCGTGTGTAGCCATGTGGGTGAATGCGTGTGTGGCCGCGTGTGTGTTGGGTAGTTTCTTGGGGACGTTGATTGGATTGCGTATACGTAAGCGCTAAACCCTTAAAAACGTATTGTATACACAGTTTAACGGGTCACCATTGACCTCGGCATGTACGAATGGCGTATAAAGTTTATATTTATTATATATAGATACCTACATAATAATATTATAGTGAATTGTACGCACCGTTCGGATTTTACTGATGTAACGATTCTCAGTGAAACAACAAACGCGAATGAAAAACAAAAAAAAGTTATGACTGTTTAAACTTTGAAGGTTAAACGCTGTAAAACATAGATTGCTGGTAGTGCCGTTTTATTGAGGTTATACAGTATACGTACATGCATACATATATATTATATATCATACACATATACATACACAGTACATACATACATACATACATGCATATGTACATACATATATTCTACATACAGGCAGAGATGTGGAAAGTCAAGATTTCCAACTTTCTATCCCGCGAATCCCTCAACCAATGTAGCACCGAATCATTAATGCTATTCATAGGAACATAATAATAATACAACATCCTACACTCAATGTTATTTAAGACTTAACTGTTCACAATATTATAAATATATTGTACCCTATTGCCGGTAATTTAAATTATGTATTAATATTATTACGCTTGTCATTCAAAATCGAACCATCTACAGTGGCTGAAGATCATCTATAAATAAAAAATATAATGTTATATTATATTGTACCGTACCTACCCACAAACCTACGATCGCGTTCAACCGGTGCATTATTATTGTGACGCGAATATTTTGCACCGTACAAATTGAAATCTGGTCGGCCATTAGTCCATCGTGCATATACGCGTCTATATTTTATCGTTATATTTTATTTTTTCATTTTTTCGTCACCGTCATCGTGTTTCGAATTTGCCGTGCTCGTACGTACTTCCGGCGCACTGACCGTTTCGGAGCTGCTGCAATGTCCCGTATGACGGCGTTCATCGTGCTAAATTGGATTTCGACCGGCGACAGCTGAATTTATAATATACATTTAAAATATCAAAATTGCGTTTAAGCGCTCACACACACACACACACAGTATGAATATATCACATAATATATGTATATTGAACGTTCGTATATAATATTAGATGTAATAGCCGCCCGCGTTGACAATAGGAGCATATAACTGTGTTTTGATAATGGCTTTCTCCATTAGTATATAATGTTACATAAAACTCACGCCAGAGCGTCCAGCGACTGATGATGACGATGACTACCACGGTAATGATGATGACACCATGCAACTTTTTACTCGTCCGTCGGCGACGATTCCTTTTTATTTTTTGTAAACATAAACTCAACGGTGGGGCGATGACGAATGAAATTACTTCGTTCGGAAACCTTTATGACGAATCTGGCTGCAGAAAAGGGGACGCATTTTAACACCCGATGTATATAATATACGGATGATAAGAATATTAAATGGTGTAACGATGATTATGACAGGAGTAAAGGTGCAGGACGAGGACGTGTCATTATTAATTTATTCATTATTATATGTTGATCTCGCTCGTAGTTCCCAGTGAATATAAGACACACGAGAGTATGATTATGAGACACACGAGAGAGCATACGCATGATTATATTATCATCTAATCATTAGTCTTTGGGTCGCTGAGACCGGCAAGGGGTTTATCCCCGTCAGAGACAGAGGCTGAAAAGATTATTACGCTAAGGTACGAGTATCATCGTAATTTTATTATTATTTTTATGGCGATCTGGAAAACTCTGAAATTGTAATTAGATATACACTTAATACTATACTCGAAGTGGCCACAAGAGTTTTAACGATTTCGCCGTATACCACCAAACTCTACGCGTTATTTTAATATACCTACACGTGAAATTGCCATAGTAATATTATATAATATAAATCTAGAGCGTACGTAGAGCCGTGTTTGACAATTTTCCGACCAGGACAACAACGAAAAAATTTAAAACAGCCCGACTATAAGAAAAATAAATGTTATTAGTTTTAAAAAACAATTTTTATGATAAAAAAAAAAAAAACGTAATGCTAAAATATTATTGTGTAGGAAATAATTCAATGGGATTTATATAAATATGATTAGAACGATGAAAGTTTAAAAAAAAATCAGCCACCCGAGACAACAGCCCTCTGAAAGTCGAATGCATATTATACGTATAGTATGTGTGTGTGACGACTAGGCGTTCAGTGCTCCACCACACTTCACAACATATTATTGTATATATATTATACCGACCGGTCGTTATAACAAAATAATAATAATATTATGATAGCAGATTGTTTTGATTTGGCATTATATTAAATTTTTTTTTTATTAATTAACTCGCGGCAACTTAGGACATAGGGTGGTTTTTTTAATTGTGGGGGAGGGTATACTGTAGGTTGAACACGTGTGTTTGTAGTTTGGCAGATTTTTAGTGGACGCCCGTAGGTATCTGCCATGCCTGGGTGGGGGATGGCAGTACTTCTCTCCGGACACCGTGACTTGCCCGAAGAAAAATGCCCACAGCCGAGGTTTTGAACCGGCGTCGGTGCGCGTCACAACCGACGCTTTAGTCCACTCGGCCACTCCGTCCCACTTAAAATATATTAATTTTGGGAATTCAGTGTATACTACTGTTTTATTTAAACGTTTTGAACCAAATGGATTTTGTGGAGCACGATTTAAATTTCTTTCTAAAAGTCCGTAAAATACCTTTTGGTTTCACAATTTTATGAGTTGGACGTCACCGCTTTTTGTGTGCCTATATTATATAATTTAAGGATAATAACGGGTAATAAAGGATAGGAACATAGAAATACGTTATCGCTCATTGTACAACCGCTTTGCAACTTCGTCGTCCTATAGTGACTTTTAAACGCGACGTTTGTTATGAGATAGATTAATACGATTACCTGGGTATAAAATTGTATGAACATTTTAATGGTACACGATTCACGACGACCACGAAGAAAATTTCTTTACCGCTGACCCACCACCGCGGTGCAGAGGTGTGACACTGTTTCGAGTCTAATATATGCATTATAGAAGGTAATTTACCACGACGGTCTGGGGAAAAGGGGTGGTACGCATTATGTGAGACGATTGTACCCAGTGGAAAACGGTTCCGGGCCCCGAGTGTTTCTGCACGGTCCGAATATATTGACAGCCTCTCGATGGTGTGACGTGAGGGGGAGGTGCGGATGGGGGGAAGGGGTGCGGCTGTACGGCGGGAGTGTGGTCAGGGGTAAGAGCTGATCGGGGAGGACAACCGTAACGCCCGCGACGACTTACGGTGGCGGTGCGGCGGTATTGACATCGTACCGAAGTAATACGGACATGACGGCGGCCGCTGCAGTCAGAATCGTGCGACCTAATTTCAAAGCCGAATTAATAATACCCGCGAAACATTTACATAAACTTACTATAAACGTTTATTTCTTAAACGGCGATTGACGTCGGCGGCGGCTCTTTAACGTTGCATACAAATCTTTGTCTTGCCACAGCTGCTGCAAGTACATATACAATAATATTATATACCTTATACGCATTGTATATTATAATAGTGCACGCTCGCGATGTGCTCACGTGTCTAACATAAATGTCTATAACCTATTTAATATAATATATAGGTATTGTATTGTTCAGTCTTAGCGATTGACTGCGATCGGTCGCCACATAAAATATAGATAAGCGCGAGCGACCCTCTGCGCTGATTACGACGGTACGTTATTGGATTTAGTCTGCCGACAGTTGCGACCGAATGCACTGTCATTCGCCGAGATCTATAAGTGCGACAACAGTCAGAACAAAATTGTAAATTATAAAATAAAAATGTTTAAAAGGTATATGTTTAATAAATTAGGTATTCAAAATCAACATTATAATTTAAGGTATCTTTTTATTCACTAAATTCAAATAATAATTAACAAAGTCCAAATTACCGTGCGTTCAATTTCGTAAAAGTTACGATTGCCGTACGGCCTGAACATATATAGGTCCTCGTGATCCCAAATAATATGATGGAAGCGGCAAACTGCAGCAGTCTCCGCCTAAGACGCCAGCGATATACGTACTATGTAATAGGGGTTAAGGGTGTCGGTGTCGGTGCGTTTTTTGGTACAAAAACATGTCTTACAGGAAAAACTCTCATGACCTGTAGAATTGTCGGATTTCGTTAATTTTTTTTTTATCTAAAAGTTGAAAACATTTTGTAGGTCGGATCAAAGCCCGATTTTGAAAACTATAATTATAAAAACTGGAATATGCGTTTGAAAGATGCATAATATTTGTCCTTTTTCAAACGTATTTTTCTACTACTATTCAAAGTAAAATGAAAAATCGAGCTTTGACCCGACCTGTAGAAACTTCTGATCTTTCAGATAAAAAAAAAAATTAACAAAATCCGACAATTCTACAGGGCGTGAGAGTTTTTCCCGTGAAGTCATTTTCGTTGATATAATACACCGTATCGACCCCGTCTAAATAAGTATCGAGCTGTAGATTAGTGGATAAGTATTGTAATAACTCAAAAAAGATATTTATAATTATTATAATTAAGGCAATAACTAAAACATAAAACATAATATTCAAATAGCATAGACATTTCGAAAATTGGAAATACTGGCACTGACACCCTTAAGTTGTATTCCATTTCCGACATACCGATTGTTCTAGTGTTGCGATAAGAATTTCGAAATCGGATCTTAATTCACCACGGTCGCGATGTCTACTCGACAGCGAGTTTCCCGCATTTTTGATTTTATCCATACAAGAGTACAAAGTACAATCGAAATTAAAATGCAAATATTTCAAATATACATAAATCGCCAGCCAGAGCTGGTTCTTTTGAAAGAATTGTTTGTAGCAGTAGATATAATAAAAAAAATGCAAAAGTAGACTCAAATAGAATATTCACGTTTATACGCTTCCACCCACACAGCATACAAATATTTCCTAACTATGGTAAAAATATGCTCACTAAAATAATATAGTTGTATATTTTAAATAGTTGCGTAAATAATTAGGAAATATTTTAGTTATATTCTTTGTCCAAGAAGTTCATATTTTCAAAATATTTTATAAAAAACAAATACAAAACATTTTTATGGAAATTTTGTATAAATTTTAAGTCAACATTTTTATGCAATCATATAGTACAATATTATTTGTTTTAATGAGAAGAAAATATTTATAAAATATTTATAGTCAAATATTCATGCACTTTGAAATATTCACAAAATATTATCATTTTCCAAATGCTGTGTAAGCAGTGTATCTTAATACGTGCCTCATAGGCTCACTAATTATTGAAAATTACTGAGTGCTCCTCGTTTCTCCATCCGGAATTACAATAATAATACATATAATTATCATTATTATAATAATTACTGTAGTAATACAATGCTTCTATGTTATATCATAAAATGTATAGAATACGGATGAACGAATTCTTGCCAGTTGTCGTGTTTTTGTCAATTAATACTTATAATGTCCTTATAACACGTCATATTAATGATTTTCAGACTCATTTAACGTAAAAATATATCATTTAAAGAAATATAGAAACGAAAAGTATGATTATTATTATACTGTTTTGTTCTACGTTGAAACTAAACAGACGTTGAATTGTATAGACTCATAATCATAATAGTATAATACATTAATAATATAATGATCAGTTTCATGAAGTTTTATTTTTGACTCACGGACGGACATTTTGCACATAACCGCTCTAACGGTACGCAGTGTGTATTACACACTATGTTTGATATATGAATCTAACGTTATGTTTAGGCATTATTCTAAAATCTTTATTTGTTTAATGTATGTCTAACCATATTATGTTATTAAGCATTTTTCTGCATATAGCAATGACATATTTATTGACAATCCAAAGGCGTTTTCTCCTAAAAATGGATATGCTATCAGTACCTCAATACCAGGTATTAAATTTGTATTTGGGAATCGGGATATTTAGATGAGTTTTTAAAGATTGTAGAATTAGAGTCCTTCTCAAATGAACTACATCAATATAAATAAAACTGCTATAGACTGTATTAAACTGTCGCTAATAAAACTACAGAGCATAATATTTAAAGTTAAAATATTGAGAAGCACTCGTACATGGTTTTACTTATCATATTATGTGTTTTCCATCAATACCATCTATGCAGATACGAAATTCGGTTAGATTTTTTATAGTTGTAGTTATTTTTAGAATAAATAACGATAATAATCTAATTGTTTTATAAAATATATACCTAAATATGTATTTCCAAATTAATAATATTGGATTTTTTTTTTAAACTTTTAATATTAATAACTAAAAAAAAAGGTAAGTAGATGTCGCTCTGCTGTACAGTAGATTACAAGTGGGTCATTGTATAATGGATTGTATTAGACTTGAATTCAATGATACAATATCATTCTATAAGAAATACGATTCTGAGCGGAGACGGTTTGTCAGTCTGGATATTTTATATTGTTATTATTTATTTTATCATGTAAATTGAATTAATATTATAATTTTTTATTCGTTTCTATGGTGATAAGCAAAGCGTTAGAAATTAAAATCCCATTTTTAGCGTTTTTTCGTAACTTTTCGGTGGTTTTTCCCGTGGCATTTAATAACTATTGAGAAAATCGAAAAATTACCTGTTTAAAGTACCAGCTTGATCCAATTTTCTAAAAGATAACGTACTATATGTTGAAATCGAAGCACTCCTTCTGATAGAAATTTTGTATACAGGATATAAAAAAAAAAATAAAAAAAATAAACACCATTGTAAAACCAATAGCTTCCACGCTCCGCTCAGAACCTAAAATTGAGAATGTATTGTATAGAATTATAGAAGTTATATTATATCTTTACTATTATTTAAATACCCAATTAAGTATTTATTGGTAGACGTTGTTAGTTTGTTAGAATTACCTCTGCATTAATGGTAGAATTTCATCTGAAATTATCATAGTAAAATCAAATTCTCGTTATGAAATAATTTATGTTAAAAGCATTTCAAACATAACTGATGAGTACCCACATAGTAATACAAACATTGTAGCAGTTTATAATTGGTTGGACTTAACTAAATAACGTTTATACTTGCAATTGGTATAGGTTATCCTAAGTATGCGTTTAGAAACGTAATATTGTTATTTACAAAATGTCTGACAACGATTTCCAATAATCGACAAGCACATCGTAATATATTTAGTTACTACGTTGAAGCCTTGAAGCTACAATGAAAAAAAAATATTAATAAAACCGCCACAGGATTACGTCGTTATTGTTGTCGTACATAATATAATATAACGTACAGATTATTCGTGGTCAGTGTGATGCTGTAATATAATAGTGGGTGGTCTCGTATTAAGATACATATACGTATACGATCCTACGCGGACCCGCGACATATATATTTGATATAGTTGTAAACTTAATTTTTGTAGTGAAAAATATAAAATAACCCCTCGTAAGAGAGAACGAAAGAAATCCGGATTATCATAAGTATATACCTATACCTACCTTAGACATTATAATCTGTGTGCATGGACCGTGTACATCCGCGGGTGCCCGAAAGACCCGAGCGCATTTATTGTGCTCACGTTCAAAACATCCCGTAGGGCGAAACGATTAAGAAGAAGTCATGGGAGACGGAGGAGGAACGCGAAAAACGTGACAATGATAAATATATCGAAGATCGATAAATGATTATCCGTGTCATGGGCTAGCAGGATGCTCCTAAATGCGCATCGGGAGTTACCTATATAATAGATTATATATTATATATATATATATAAATTATGTGTACCTTCATAATACGTGTATTATATATATACACACGACTGTACAATAAACTCCAGCTGGACAGAAAGCCGAAACGTTTTATTTCAATGTACTTACTTTTTTTTCCACCCCCGCCTTCGCATCGCCCGTCGTTAATCGGACACATAACAAAATATAATAATGCACTATAATGCCGTAAACGCACGTACGTATAGGTACGCTTTTAAACGTCGGACGATTCGGCTAAATCACACGTGTAATAGGCATATATATATATATACAATAATATAACGTGGATATAGGTGTACTTGTACACTGTGTGTGTGTGTGGGAGGTGGTGCAGGGCACGTCGTTATTTGCAGGAGGAATTTTCCATAATTCACGAATCCATAATGCCTTGCAAGTGCGCAATTTATTTCGTTTTGCACTAGTCGCGTAAGACAGATCAGTATTTTTCAGTGGACATTAAAATATTTAAACGATTCGAGTTGAAATTGAAACAAATCGTTCTGGACCGGCAGTTCCCCCTTGCGTGTATAGGTACACTATATACGTGTTTTATTAAATTATTTCCATAATATATTTTATAACCATACATATTATATGTATATATATTTAGTGTTCATACGTGTTGGTTTTTCTGTCGGAATTATATTAATGATATCAATATATAACGTTAACCCAAATCCAAGGTAACGTTTATAAAAATATATGGTAGCCTGTACACGAGCGCGTGTAAGGAAGATTTACTATATGATATATATTTTATGATATAAGTATATATATATACTTGTATTGAATATCGTTGGTTAACTGAGGTCATTAATTGTTTACTTTTTCTCTTCATTTTAAATCGATGTGTACACCTAAACGTGTGCGGCTTCTCCACGATAAAAAGTCATTATTTATTTATTTTTTTTTTTAATAAAATTATGTTGAAATATTCGAGCGCCGTTGCCGAGTGAGGTGTAGGTTGATTGCGTTAAGGTGTAGTAGGTACCTACCTAATAATTAATGGACGTTGGCTGACGTCGAATTATTCGCCTTTTTTTAAAAAATAATAAGAGCCTTATTATTATAATAAAGTATAATGAAAATAGTAAATACGAATTAAAATCGAATTATCAAAGAATCAAACATGCAAGTCGTAGGTATTTATTTTTTTATGCGTTTTGTCGTAATTTCATAGTGTATAAAGACACTTGTATTTTTCTTTTAAACAATATCCAGTAGGTACAATGTAATGGCCATTCGTATATAATAAATAATATATATAATGTTGCTTAATAATGGTTTGGTGCACATCAGGCGAGGGGACGACAGCAATCTCCGCGGAAATGGCCAGCCACAGAATTGGATTAAAGCTGAGCGCCACGTGTTATTATTTAAAGTTTGGATAAGCGGAATGGAGTGGAACAGGGGTAGGCACCCTTACAACATTTTAGTCCATAATTCCATTCCTTTAAACTTTAAATACTTTAAAGTTATATAAGTATTTAAAGTTTTAAGTTATGGTATGGCTATAATTAACTACTGGTTCGAAGTACCATTTTTATACATCGAAATACTACATGAAATATTCATTCATTAAAAATGTATGTTGCCATCCAAAAAAGTTAAAAAAAAAAAAATAATAACAATTAATTAAGTTTTGAAGTGACTTCAAATTATGCGAATAAAGAAAAAAATTATCAAAAACAATGAGTGCGTTATACCGTCACGTCAAAAACAATATTCCTGTATATAGTGTAAATGTGTAATCTGTATATCAATATAATATTATACAAAGTCTGGGATTCGTATTCGTCATTCGAATACTGGCTTGTAAGTTATTATTCGTTTTTATTAGAATTATTCATTCGCGTTGTTTTCGCTTTCTTTCTTTTCAACCGAACGCATTTTTTTATCATCGGCACTGTGTACAATATTCTACGCATGGATTATATTTTTTAGCTGCAGTGTACATACCATTTGGACGTGGCCCCAAAAATGTATATTCGCGATAAAAACGTGATAAATATTAATTGGAAAATTAAAAATGGACCGCATATACCTGTAGTTCACGTATACTAACACCCGAAAAATACAAGGTTGGCACTAATACCTTGTGTTTTTCGAGCGATGTGACCGGTAAAATATTACTAGCTCGACCGCGTAGTCACGCGTTGGTACGACGGCGCGCGGTGGTATAATTTAATTCGTTTATTATAATATAAGATTGTGATAATATTATGACGTTGCAGTTTGCGTAAATTATGCGTTGGGCCCCGCTCAAGGTATTGCTTTGACTGTGCGAGAGTCGTAGATATAGAATGATGGAATCGCAAATTGTATATTATTCCGAAAGGATCAAATTTACAGGGTTATTAGACGTATAGTAGGTACTATGCTTAGTTTGAATTATGAATTCTCACCGATATTGATTGTTTGGTTCTTTGTCGTTATTACAAACTACTGTATTTAAATAATATGCTTAAATAGAATAGTTTAATTATTTATATATTGTGTGGGTAGATGCTAATATGCCTCGTTCTTACCGAAATCTTACGTATCTTCCTACCTTTCTGGTCATATTTACATATTATTTCATATGTTCTTTAAATTTTAATTAAAAATATTTTTACATTGCTCTAACGGTAAACAGTTGCTTATACAACAGTATTAACTCTGTATAAACATCAAAGGAAATTATACTATGTACTCGTCTATTCACCGAGAGAATGTGACCGTCCTTTGTATAGTTTGCCACTATATTGTAATATGCAGCAGAGAAACCAAGTGCATTTTTGAATCTTCTTTTCAAACATGTGTTTTGTATTATGATGCTGAATATTTTAGTCTTTTAAAAAACTTAAAATGATCTAAATTTCGAAAAATCTACAAAACTCGAAGAATATAGGTATACAAATGTATGGATATGGTAATAATATGTTTTTATAATTGTATGTGTAATATTATATATTATAGTGAAACATATTTTATATTTTATAGTTGATGTATTTTTAGAAATTAACAATCACAATAATCTATTTTAAGAAAATTCGTTTTTATCTTGTCAAAAAGCATATTATATCTATGCTTTCAAAATGTATAGTAAAAAAATATTAACTGTGATAATAAGCAAAGTATTTTAGTTGATGTCGAATATATGACCAACAGATACGTCTAATAATGTCTGAAAGGGAGAGCAATAATAGAAATAATATATTAACATAATATTTTTACAGATATTCTTGTGACGATGTTGAAGTGAATTATTCTGTAAAACATAATATACATATTGGATAATATGTGTACATATATATTGTGTACAAAATCATTATTATTGATGTTGTACAATTTTTATAATATCTATATAGTTAACAGCCCATTTGATAAAACAAAAATATCAAAATTCGGATTTAAAGTAAGAAACATTATTCCACTGAGACTTTACATGTATAAAAAATATCTTAACTCTAAAATGTGACAAGAAAGGTTGTCAAATGTATCGATCAATAATAAAAGATAATCGTTTTTAACTATTTTCATCTGAGAAATAGATAAGTCAACGGATTAGGAACATTTAACAGAAATAATAGAACCTTAGTGTGCTTTTGAGTTGTTAGTTTGTGTTAAGTTACGATTTAATATTTGTGGACTGTATGGAATTTTATTACTATAAGACTATAATATATTCGGTTAATTTCGTAGTAAAATATTTTTATTTACGCGGCGATTGGCAGTCAAACGCATACTGACACTAGACCTCTTATACTTACAATTATATTATTACACAGAGCTCATTATTGCGAGCTATAAATGCGACAAAATCCGGTTTACAAATTATTGCAGATAAAATATATGCGTCAACAGTTTGGTACATAAAATCAATCTCGGTCAAAAGAGATTTTACGTTTATCTATAACTGCGCTATAAGTAAAACGACAATTATAGATTGGTATAATTTATGCACAAATGTCGATGTCAATGATTTGTTATCAATCAAATAAATGAATATAGGTACATATAAATGCTTCAATAATTCAAACTAACGAATCCCTATTTCATGGAAAATGTTCATAGTACTGTCTAGAGTCATATGATCGTCTCGACGATCAATCCGAAGTGTTACAGTTTATAAATAAAAATAAATGTGAAATTCGCATGAATGGTGCTGCACAGACAGCTTTAAGAAGAATAGTGGCATTCCTGTCATTCTTACAAGGCTATATACAAAAGAAGCAATTTTTACATATTGAACTCAAATTTGATCGGTATTATATTATATTGGACTGCAACTAGTTATTTTTATATAGATGCAATAGACGCATGGAATTATTACGTGGTTTAGCAGTTAATATTATATTTCTAAAACTAAAATTTTCATTATTTTATTGATTTATTTTCCCTCAAGAATAAAATAAAAAATTAATCTGGAAATAGTCACCTAGAAAACTGCAGAATAACAGGGTAGAATCTTCAAGTAGAATCAGGTGACTAGGCAAAACGCGGACATGCTTTTGCCAAAGTAAAATTATGGTTGTACGTCCGAAATACTATAGCCATCATGTGACATTGATAGGTAAACGAAAGGTATATTTTGAAGACCGTTACTCAACTTATACCTTTATTTATATATAATATAATATAACGGTTTCGGACGACCATCATGTCAATCACACGTCCCTTGCCGGTCGGTTAATCTCTGTTTAAGACGAATCTTACGACATGGCACCTTAGTTAAGTCAGTATAATGATACCGTGATAGGATTATAGAGAACACAAATCGTCTGGATTTAATACATCCTTGTCTGTCGAAAACTTTGGACGGACACGCGGGACAGTTGTTTACCTACGATACTATTTGTTGACCAAAATATCAAATAATATATTCTTTCCACCGCATATATTATGAGAAACTGACTTTTGTAAACGTTTCACATATTATAATTCATATAGGATATATATTTTAATTTGCGGAATAAATTGAAATTATGAGAACTTGACATTTATAATCATCTATACACCTTAATTTGATGTATATTAGTTGTAATTTATTAAATGTTTAATTATATCATATTTTACTTCCCAATGCGGAATAAAATTAATATTGTAGAATAATATTTAATTTGTAAATTACTGTTTAATCTCGAAAGCGAAGGTTAATGCAGCATAGGTAGGTATAATGTATATATATATTATATTGTGCCCATCAATGAGTATTAAAGTATTTTGAGTTATTCGAGTAGTCTGTTGAGTATTAATGTATTTTAAATTTTGTATGAACGTACCTATACCTACTCAAAGTATAATAGTACATTTTTCCGTATGATAAAATAACAATAAAAGCTTAGAATAACATATCCATATTTTATGATTGATCGCGCAAGTACACGTATAGTATATTTTAAATAAACAAGCAGCGTAATGCACACCCTTGGTCGAATCTATTATGCCCGGCCTCGGGACAAAAAAGAGTTATGAGAACCCCAGCTAGACTGGTCAGCTATTATAATATTTTAAACGATTGCGTGGCTCGTGAACCTGCAACTGCGTTTAAAGTATATATACCTACTATACAAGTCTGTATGAGTGATATACCTGATATAAGTGCCAACTACCACTTATGGTTCGAAAACCCAAGAGGTGTCCGATATATTGAAAGCAGGTGAACTAGGGGGGTATAAATAAGTTTATTTCGTGTGTCATTGTTTTTAAAAATTACAGTACAATAGATCATTAAATTCCAAAAACCATAATAAACGTATGGCCAATAAATATAGGTTATATTCTCAACGGTGGCTTAGCTAATTGATTTATGTATTTGCCTTATACACTGCACCTTCTCAGACTTCTTTTTTTTTTCAACAATAAATAACGATTATAATAACGCACTTACCCCCATAATAAATTACCTACCCGTTGTTTGTTATTCTTTTTATTCTTAAAAATACTATTATTTTTGCTGGCAAAATAATTTATGTATTATACATTTATACCTTAGCTTATAATATTTGCAAATATTGTATATATAAAATATAGGCTCTACAGTTTTCCTCTATTCAGGTAAAAATATATTTGAAACAACTCTAAGATAATCCATACGTTAACCCTATATCTAGTGAAAACCCATTATCATCCGTTTTTGAATTCTAAACGTAGGTACCTATAAGATTAGTGGATGATAAAATATATACCTATGTTAAAATATGTACAAAAGAAATGTATAAGGCGTGGCGCGTGATGTGTCGAAGTATGACTCGAATTATGTATTAAATGCATGTCGTCTTATAAAACATTTACACATTACATACTTAAAATAGGTATGAGTGTGTTTTCAAGTAGAGTGTTACAAGACCGGATCGAAGCGCTGAGCAACCATAGTTGAAGGAGGCCACACAGAATGTGCCTCCATGTTTACAAAAATACCTAGCGTTCCTTGGTGGGTAACAGGCGCGTTATATTTTTTAGATATCGACGAGTATGTATTATTTAAATATCCAGTATTTCCGTTTGAACATTTAGAATTAAATTTGATATGAATACCATGGTACAATTATAGCCAATAAGTGGTAGGTCCATTACGCCAAATGTTTCGAACGGATCTGAATAGGTAATAAACATTTGGTTGGGGAAATCTATTATTACGATATTATAGTTAGATATCCAATCATCCAGTGAAGGTTTCCTAATACTTATGGATAAGTTTTTCCTAGCTGGGGCTGTGTATGAGGTTTTTACCAATAATAACTCACATTTGATTTATAAATATATAACAATTATTATATTTAAAATAGTACTTTACTGTCTTGGAAGATGGCTGTTAATAATAGTGTATAGGTGAGCTCGCTAGTGTTGATGTTTACTGTCGAACTAACTGCCGTGTGTCATTTAAATAATTAATAATAATTTGGACCGGTAAAAAAGTATTGGGTGTGTATATTTTGTAATGGTTAATCCTATAGTACCTATTTGTTTGGTGTATTAAGTGTTTATATATAGGTATTTGGTGTAACGGACGTTACAATATTGTAAATAATATTGTTTGGGTTTTGTAAAAATAAATGGCAATAACTTTCATCAATGTCTAGAAAAATAGTCGGTCTGATAAAGTATTTTATGTATTTTATTTATATTATATTATGTACCTGTACCTAACGCGATAAACGGACAATTTTATTTACCACGAAAGTAGACGTTTTGGGTTATCGAAATCCTCGGTAAGCTGAAATCCGTGTAAGAGTTCTGCTATAAGTACACGTGCGTTTGATACTCAATTTTGGGCGATCATCGTCGGAAAAATAGATTGGCCGTGCAGTGATCGAGTAAGCGGCTAAATTTGACAGATTAAAGTTATTCCTCTTCAGCTGAAGTCATAGACGAAAACGACGACAGATATGAATCGTATATATGAATGCACTTGTTGATGTACGCATCGTGCTTCAGCAGCCGATAAATATAATATTACCATAATAATATTATATCATTATCGTCGTCGTCGGTGGATGGACATTTTTAGGTACTTATACATATATATTATAATATTGAATAATACAAATAATTATATTATATTTCACACGTTAATACTTTGTACCATCACCTCTATAATACACCACTGCAGTCACGTGGTGTCCATATTATAATGATGCTGTACAATATACGGAGCACAGAGCCGGCCGAAAGTTTAAGTTCCCGACTGCTCGACGATCACGGAGTACAAAATGTGCGAAACGGATTTTGCGAAAATCGTGTACTCGACACATCGAATACTGCACCTTATTATACTATATTTATACTGCAGTGATATATATATATATTTGTGTGTGCATGTATGAAACACGATCAGTCTCGGCCGGCTGTGGTGAAGAACGTCAGCAAATAACTATTATAATAATATATATATATATATTATATTGTACGCATATACTGGCGTCTTCGTCCGACGGCATCGGTTCATTAGCGCGTCTATTGAACTGTTTTTCCCGTGGCCAGAGGGTCCTAAGTTTTGCACGCGCACGTTTCTCCGGCGCCCCACCTTCCCCTTACCCGTCGGCGACACCGCCGTCAAAAGAAGTACAAGTAGAAGAAGAAGAATGAGAAGCAAAAAACCTTCGATCTCGATTTCCGGTCGGAGCAAATCGTGACTTTGGAATCGTCCGGGCCTAACCGTTCCGCCGCCACGTAATGTGCGAGATAATACAGCAACGCGACAGCAGTTTATATACCAGCTATATATATTATATATACGTCCGGTATAATACGGGCGTACTGTTCTAAAATATATTATTATAATAGCACATTGTATCAAACACATATAATAGAATTATATTATACATCGAAGGTTTCCTCAAAGATGAGTAAGTTAATGAAAAAAACTAAATTATGTTAGTTAGTGTAAATTAAGTTATTTAACTGAATTAAGTTTAAATTAAATTAAGTCAAGTCAAAATGAATAAAATATTTGATTCAAATATGCGTAGTCATTAGTCAATACAGAGAACAACATTAACTTAATTAAATTAAAAAGAAATTGATTTTTTTAAAATCACAACCTGGGTCACACATAGAATGATTGTGTAACTTTAAAAAATTTTAAATAATAACTAAACATTATGCAAAAAATTAATTTTACTATAGGTAATACTACTTATTCCACACTATAGTCGGCAGGATGATAAATGGCCACTGGCGACTGATATCATAGCAACCTTTTTCCTTCTTCGAAAAATAGGGGTTCTAATACATTTGTATTAGGTAATTATATACGTAATACATATTATATTGGTACCATGACAATATCTAATATTTAAAAATGTGCGCGCTTCATTTTGTGAAACCATCACAAAAATTCACCATCATAAGCGGCCACTTTTCATTCTCCCCACTATAACGGACTAGCTGTTTTAGGCAATTATTACACCTTTGTGTCAACAAAATTATTGAATCGAGAAATATGTATTTACTTGTTTGTATTTAAAATTGTTATACTCCTGCGGGATTAAACAAAAACGGAATAAATTCATTCGCTTTTACTATACAGTCTTATATATATTACATAAACATGATTTTGACTTGAATAACCTTAAATCATAATATAAACATTTCATACGTATCCAAAGATCAAAGCACTCGAAACGTATGTCGACATGTTCCGGATACATTTTAGATAAAGGCATTAAAAAATAAAATATCATATTATGTACAACAGAAAAATATAACGTACCAGCTAGTCGTCTTCTGACAGCAATAATACAATTATTATATGAACGGACTGCAATCTGCCAATCTGTAACGATACATTAATATTATAATAATATGATGCAGGTCGGACAGTTAAAATATGCGAGTTAATATTCTACTGTATACGAATTTCCCCACGTGACCACCTACCACCTATATTGTACCTATACAAGAATCAACCCGCAATGGTTCACCGCGTACCTACCTGTAATATATTATAATACGTTGTTAACCCGTAGTATGCACGCGCATATGTCTATATGTAATGGCATGAATAAATTCGTAGAGACCGTATAGAGTCGAGCTAGGTATAATAATAATATATTATGTAAAATAATCATTATTAATATCGCAGGTACCCATAACGATTCGGGAGATAGATAACAATTAAAAGTGTATGTTATTATTGCGTACCGCATTATGATGATAATAATAATATTGTGTGTAAGTACCTAAATAGGTGATGGTGGGTGCCCTCGGGAGAGCGCCTCCCAGCACGTCCTCGTGCGCACAAAGGAACTTGACTACTCACACACACACGAGTCGGGCGGTTCACCTGCCGCCGCGTAAAAACACTCTCGTATCTTTGGACACGCACCGGATCCAAAGCCAAACTGGTCAGAACTCGGCGCGGAGATACACACACAATATGTATATAATATATTATAATATTTAACACAACGCCGTACCTATAATACTATATCATAGGTACTGTATAAAATTATGAGAGCAGTATTATTACGCGTATGGGCACACAATACACGCATTGTTATGAAAGTACCCGCGCCACCTGTAGTAGGATATTATACGACAACGATGAATATAATAATAATACAACGCTGTATGCCTACGTGTAAAATATATCGTGCCGGACCGTGGAAATGCGTGTAGTGCCGCGGTGTACCCATTATAGCACGGCATAATAATAATAATAATAATAATAATAATAATAATAATAATAATAATAATAATAATAATATGGCCTACACGGTGTGCTCCGGCCGCGTGCTCTACGACCGATATTTCGGCCCGAAGCCAAATCGCCGACGCCGCCGCAGCGATTCGTCACAACGCGATCATATTATATTGTAATATTATAATATTATTATTATAAGAACCAGGCAGGGACCTTGTGTACAGTAACCCATACATGACGTATTATTATAAATTATAATATACATGTGTCGTGGGGCAACTGTACGCCGCCTTTTCCAGCTTTTAATCGTTTCCATAATAATATTATAATATATTATAGTATTATGTTTAACGTGAGTACATAACATTTTAATCGTCTATACGCTCCAAGTTATAATTATTTCGTATTATACTTTATCGATCGTTTTATTACGATCGGATTGATATGTATATACAACATACGCGCGCCCCATAATATGAGTTGTCCTATAGTATAATAATATATTATATTTATCATATAATAATATATATACACGAGTTTATTGTGTTTTTTTTTCATTTTTATAGTCATCGATAAACCTATTATTATTTTTTTTATTATTATTTATTTTTTATTATTATTATCATTGTTGTTATTGTTATATTGCGTGTGCACTGCATTATAGTAGGTACCTACCATTTTAAATCGGCCAGGTGTAAAATCCGCCGAGTCTCTACGATCCGCCGTCGATGGTGCCGAACGTCAGCAATAACGCTGACACGTCGTATAACTGAGTCGTAAAACCAAAAAGTGAATCCAATAATATTTTTTCAAAATAAAAATTACCTATCCAATACGATCAATATAAATATTTATTTATGATACTGCGATAAAACGAAATTGGTGCATGTTATATTATACTTTTGAGTTTTTTTTATACTATGCTACATCACTGTAGTGCTATTCAAAATTCTCAAAATGTGCTTTGGTGGATGTTGATAATAATCATAATGTCAATTTTAAATATTACAGTTTCAATAACAGTTCGACTGGAATAGGTATGTCAATTTATAATCGTTTGTGGTTTGTACAAATATGAGTGTGTGGGTGTGAAATTTGTAGGTTCCTATATTATACACAATTTGACCCATTTAAGTGTCTGTCTATATCTACCCATACTATTTCTAAAATGTGTAACTTTTTTTCCCATAATTTGATATCTTTGCCTTTTTTTTAATAACACTATGCATTTATAATTTCGTATTCCGAAGTAGAATAGTTTCTCAGAGTAGGTACTTCGGTATTCGATAAATACAAATTTATTTTCAAATGAGTATAGTTAATTTATTATGAATATTTAAAGCTTCGGTGAGCGGAGTAGTGGAATAACCTTTTGCAGGGTTTCCGTGTACTAGAGTGCTACTCGGCTTATCCAAACTTTAAATAATCATAACTAGTTATAACTACTAGAAATGTGCTTTTTATTCATAAAAATTAATAACATTTTGCTTCCAAATATGAAATTATAAATGTATGTTGTCGTTTAAAAAAGTAAAAAATTTAAAAAAAAAAAAAATGATATTTTTTTATATAATTGTGCCGATAACACCATGGTATATTATCAATAGACAATTACATGGATACACAAGAAATAGGCACTTTTGTTTTTAAATTACCTAAAATAACGTGCGTAAATTAATATAAAGGCGGGGTGATTCGCCGAACATGCTCGCCCCCCCTTTTTCATTTAATATTGAAATTCTGATTTCGAGGATTTTTAAGTATAGATAAGGACCATATTAATTTTGAAATACTTAGATTTTCTATGCCTACCTACTCTTTGAGGAGTCACCTGTGGAAATATCATCTTATTTTTTTCAAATGAGAACCACCCTTTTTACTGTAAATGATAAACTGATGACTTTTTTGAAAATCTAGGTATATACATATCTAAATCATAGTTTCGCTGATATCTTAAGATGTATTTACTGAGATTAATAAATAATAATTGTTGTAAAAATGGATTGCAAAAATATAATCTATATAATATTATTTTAATCTATAGTACCTAGTTGCTTACTTTCCACAGACAGATTTTACAAATTATAAAATAGTTAGGTAAAGATAAATACTCTACTCCATTATATTTGAATTTATAATTTTTAAATACATAAAAGTTTTTAATGAAAATCACCTGCTTAACGATTTACAGAAATATTTTTTTTGTTCACATTGAAAAAAGAAGTTTTTATTGGCACATACAGGATATACTTCTTAAATGGTATAAAAAATATGAGAATTTCAAAATATGCTGCTAAGACAGCCAAACGTACATTTATTTACAGATTTCAAAAATCATAACTTGAATAAATTCATTATTAAAAAAAAAAAATGGATGTTAGTATGCTTAGTGAATCACTCTGTATACATATTATTCACGTGGTTCCGGGCGAAAACCAATAAACATATTTTTCACCTTACTCACAATCGAGAAAACAGACTTAAGATGAAGCACAAATACACTAAACAATGTGTATACTGTGCACCGCCTTACCCTCTTTCCTCTTCTGTGGGTAAACGTCAATTTATTATTCGTAAAATCGGCATGAAATTGTTATCATGTATGTACATTGTAAAACTAATCAGTTATGACGATAAAAAAAAATACTGTAGCTGCATAAGGGTGTAAACGGGTGTTGCTATATAGCAACGCTTGTTCCCTTTTGTTTTTTTCCTAGAGACAATAAGTATCACGTAAAATATTTATTTTATATTTCAATCACCATATTTTTCAAATAATTACTGATAGTTCATAGTTAAATATATAAATATACATGGCAACATCGTGAGCAAATACATAACTACTGGCTTTAAAATCTTAATGAACTTTAACAGGTGGGCTTGTATATACGATGCTGTCGCCGGTGTCAAAACAAACAATTCTGCTTTGATTATTTCACTTGAGAAAATGCAGAAAATTAAATAGAAAACGTAATGACATAAGCGTATCTTAAATTGGGCTGATGCTAGTAATTAGAGGGATAATAAAGTAAAGTAAATAATTGTATTTCAAATGTTCGTTGAATATCTATGTGAAATGGATATTGCAAATTGTGGTGTTTAAAAAAAAAAATAATAATAACAATAATAATATTATTTAATACAGTAATAATCATATAATGTGTGGAGATGACAGTTTGATGTTTGAACTTAAATTATTGTTTCAATAGATATTTAATATATTATTATTATTGTTAATTAGGTACTATGGAGTGATTATATTGTTACGCAATTTAGGCATAATGAATTCGTTTTCAAACGAGTATTTTTTTCTATTACATTAATTTTCGGAAATAGCTCTGGAAATGTCTAGTAACAATGGACTTTTAAACGCTTATAATCATAGTATGAATTTAAGTTCCAGTTTTATGAGTATTGATATGAAATCAAAATACCTAATCAGACATGCCAACGCATGCTATTTGCGGCAGTAAAACAGTTAGAAAAATCAGGAAGTACCTGACAATTTATTTACAACGGTATAATATTAAACAAAGTTATAGATAATAATTAATATTAGTTTGGATAGGTCTACAATAACTTTAATACGTCATATACGCGTGCAGCCAGGCTGTCACTGTGTCACCACGGATTTCATAATACTCAGTCATTCGGAAGTGTAAATGAGTTATAATTTGTGAAAAAATAATCAGTAAAATCTCAAGGGAAACGGAAAAAATATCGAGATATTGAGTTTGATTGTAATGATATTTTAGTGTGATAGCAGTTTCAAGGAGATTTCAATTTAGTTCAAGATAGCAAACAATTCGAGACGTTGTCGTTCGACATATTAATAAGAATCCACTGCGCAATATCTATATTAATAAGATGGAATTTTTTTCATATTTTATTCGTACCTACCTACTATTATAATGATGTTATATCTCTGCAGAAACAGTTGGAATGACTATACAGTTGCGGATGTCCTTCATTAATCATTTGATCTATCTGCGTGGGGGCATACATTTCAATAATCCCCGCATGGAAATATTGTCAAAAAACTGCGCATCAAAAAAATACCCTTTTGTGTGGGACGAATTATAACTGACTACTGTACGATATTGTTACGGTTCGGGATGGAAATATTAATAAATTCGTTTGTAATAATAAATTATGTTTACATAATAATAGTACTTTAGTATGTATTAAGAGAGCAAAAAATGTATAGTAAATTTAATAAAATAGCTATATATACCTATTATACTTACATATACATATACGTAATATTATACGCTGTTGTAGTACTACGCATATTATCGTCTGTACGTGAACGACACGCGTGTAATACTGTAATATAATCGTCATGTTTTTTTTCTATACATATATAATAATAATAATAATAATATATTCCACGTGCAGTTATTAAAAACACGCGTTGTATCGCATAATGAAGTTAAATTATCGTATATGATATAAATACATATTTCGTCTGTGTGTATAATATTATGTGTGTGGAGTTTAATTAACATTTAACATTATTAAGCGGTATAGTTAAAACCATGCCGATAACACACACACACATGTATAATATACGCTTACGACCGCGACACATGGTCTGTACTATTATACATCACAATATTATTTGGGTTATAAATCATTAGAAATTTCCTTACCATAATTTTTAAAACGTGTTTCGAAATGCATAATATAATAATGTTCTATTCAAACATTAAACATGACGTCTGTGTGCATCATTGTAATACCTATCGACTTACTAAGCTATACGTATAATATTTCATTATTTTACCCTATAACACTACCTATACATACACTAAATACGTCTGCATAACATTATAAAAGAAGACGGCGTTAAGACAATAATGTAATCGTGTTAGGTGCTGTACTAATAATATAATATAATAATACATATTTTATTCTTTATACCATATTACATTGTGTGTGTGTGTGTGTGTACTCACGGCCGAGCCTGGTGCAGCAGGATTAATGGTGAGAGGAGGGATTCACAATAGATCGAAGGACCCAAACGGAGTCTGTGAATGTTTATTTTTATTTCACCCGGTTATAATATTACCGTCGTCGTCGCTCGTCCAACTACAGTCTGACGGGCCAAAACGATTCTTTGTTCACAATTGACTACCAATATAATAATACAATAATATACTTTATGGGCGCAATAACGTTCCACGGATGATACACATTTTTTCCCCATCTTTTTTCCCCGCTGCATATTTCACACCGTGATAATACTGGAATATTGAACTCTCGTGGAGTAGTTTGGCGCGTTCCCGCACCAGAAATACAATAATATTATACTATGATAATATAATATAATTCTATATATATATGTATATATACGTTTATCTGTAAATCATATTATAACAACGACAAGTTCACGTCATTGCGTGTAAGAATGGAAATCGTATATTATATTTTGTATGTACGTAATAATATGTATACCAGGCAGGTACTCGAACAAACAAAATGGAAAATGTACAAAAAGTTTTAATGTTTCATTTAGTTTATGTTTATAAGTTCATTATCTTTTATTACTGAAAGTTTAAGCCAAAAGACATTTTTTAAGTTTTCGTTTATTAACAATTGTACGTGCAGGTAGGTAGTATGTACTTATAACATCGTCTTTAATGCTAATACAAATTTACCATATTATGATATTATAATGATGACAACAAAAATTAATTTTGATAATAATGATAATAATTGTATTAAACTATTTCGCTATATATCAATGAAATATTAGATTACATTTTAATAACTCTAAACATAGGTAATCGATCAGATATTAGCATTTTTTTCAAACATTATTGCAAGCCACGATGAATTTTTCCGGGACGTTTGTTGGGTACCTACATATTTTTATTTATATCTTATAATATGACTACCAAATACAATTTGTTTTACCATAAATCTACATTATTAATCAATATTTAAAATGAGGTGATTATAAAAACTTTATTCATTTCAACAAATTTTGAATTATGTTAGGGATTCAACGGCTATAGCTAATCAAATTTTAAATTGTAAGTTACCTACCCGATGAACCTCAATACACGGCCATCTACGGTTATGTACACGTAATTATCACGGGCTACGATGAGTGCCCATATCGGTAATCTCGTTTTACGAGTGCGTGTGCGATACGCGGCTACCGAAATCCACGTGGGTAATTTATGGTATTTGAAAATAATAATAATAATTGTGCAAGCAACGGAGGCTTAGTGCAGGAGAAAAGCAGTTTCCAAGGGACGATGAATCGTTTTCCTGCACGAATCGGAGTTGGTATACTGATCGTATTATTCCGTATTCGTGAGACTTTTCACATGAACAGAGTTGAACGACGGTTCTCAGACATGTACTTAATACGTACGTCGGGCGATGGCCCGCATAAACCTTTAGATATATAGTTAGGTGCTGTCTGTGACGCTACAGGTGAAAAACGGGGCACTCGTGTGACGTTTGAAACGAAACGTTCAAAGTTCGCATGTACTTATACACAGATGTTAAACATTAAGTATTAAGCATTACAAAAGAATAAAGCAGACGATTCGAGCCCGTGTATATGCCTGGGTCATAATATACGGTATATACAGTATGATATGTGAACGACAGCCTCTGAAAAATAAATAACGTATTCACAACGCGTTAATTAAAACGGTGTCTTGTGAGGAATCGCAAAGAATATTATCAACCTGGATTGTCTGCTTTTCAGATTTATCGTAGCGAACGAAACGGCTCCTGTTGGTTGTCATTCAACGAGCATATTATTATTGTACGTATACTATTGCCTCAAATCACGTAAATTCGTTCTAATAGGCGCCAAACAACAGTCAGTTATCTGCTCAATTCGTTACGATATGTGATAGACGCATTAATATTTATTTTGGGAGTATAAGTACTATAGTTACCTCCCGAAGTTAAAAAGGTAATTCTTATGTCAATTGACTCTAAATGAAGCTTGAACAATGAATATTTGACTAATAATATTTTATAAATATTTTCTTCTCACCATAACAAAATATTGTACTATATGATTGCATATATATATGATAAATGTTAACTTAATATTTTTATAAAGTTTCCGTAAAAATGTTTATGTTTTTTGAAAATATATGATCAAAATGTTTTGTAAATGTTTGCATAAAATATTTTCAAAAATATGATCTTCTTGACCAAAGAATGTAACTAAAATATTTCCTAATTATTTACGCACCTTTTTAAAATATTTTGACAACCATATAATTTTCCTGAAAATATTCGTACCATAGTCAGGAAATATTTTTATGTGGGCTCCCGACGAACCCTAAATTTTATGTTAAACGAAAATGATCTAGTGACTAGTACTAATTATTTCCCCCCAAATGAACAGGTATTAATTGTGTAAGTAGTTCCTAAACGATTCAAACATTTTATAAATATACTTTCAGTTATGATGTTATCATAACATTTTTTATTGACTTATATTGTTAACGTTTTCAATAGTTGTGTATTATTTGTATAAATGTATATAATATTTACTTAAAGGTGCAATTTTTTAATTGTGCAAATATCTCTAAGTATAGGTCGTAGGTTTCTAAAAAAATGTAATGAAAACTGTAATTATTTTAGTAGTATAATTATATTTAAAACGACGATGTTTAATTTAACAAAATAGAAAAATTATATTCAATACATGTTGCTCTGTAAGCTTAATTTTTAAAATTATAACATTTGTAGGTATACAAAAATGTACGTGGTATATTTTTATGAAGTTTATGCACCTCTAAATAAATTTATATAAGAGTGTTGACATTTTTGGGAGACAACATGGGAGGCAACTAGTATGAACCGTGTATTTTAAATTTTTTTCTCTCCAGTTGAACTGGACTACCTATTCATTTATTGGAAACACAAAGAGTTATCACGGAGAACGGTAGGTAATAATGATAATTATTGTTAAATTTAACCAGTCAATATTTATGAATAATATTGAACGAACATTAATACCCAATACGTTCGATGTTCTTAAGAGACATCTGCAATGAAATTTAGTGCGTTCATATTGTATGATTTTAATACTTATTTCGAACTTATAATAGTAGGTACATTTGGATACAATACAAGTTATATGCAACTTATACACTATAATATATATACAGGCATACAGCACAGATTCTATTGAATCATTTACTATAGGTACACGTAAAACCGTACAAGAACTAGAGCAAGGACTTTCGTACATTTGCATATTTTTTTCCGGTTGATTGTGTATTGTAATTGTATGCTAAGTAAGGTTAGACAAGCGTTTCCTAATGAAACGAATAAAAATTTGAAATTGTTTAAGTGCATGCATGTTTGTTGTTTTTTAGTTTATAGAACATTTTTTGGTATTTTATGTCAAAATGTGTGTATAATAATATTATATACTATTATATATTATTATGTTTTGATACATTTTTTGCGTGTTCGCCTTGTGTCAATTCATTAAAAAATATTAAATTGAGATTTTTTAAACATCACTGTATGATAAAAAAAATATGACCCCAGTATTTAAAAATCGACCTCTTCCATACGAGTAACGTTCAAAAATCACGAGCACGTACAAAATAAACATTAATAACATTTCTTAAATTCTGATGCATATTTTTTTACGCATATGAGTTGAATGCGAATCGTTTCAATTTCGTGGTTTCCAAAAAATATAAAATTGAAATAAATAAAAAAAAACAACTTTCTCTAAAATTGTATATATTTATTTTCTATAGATCTCTAAGAATTATATGCATAATATCATCAGTGCATTTTTCATAGTATACGCGTGCAATCAAATGCAGTTCTAGACTCAACAGTATAATGATTTATAAATATAAAGTAGGTACCTAGGTACTAACTATAATATTACGGAGATCGTAAAAGCGCCAACGTTTTTTTAATGTACTGTTAATTGATGCGTGTATAAAATAACACACAACAATAATGTTCCTATAATGGTCTTATACATATTTTATATTTTTTTTCCTGAATACAGATTGAGTTATAAATAAATTATACTGTTTATGAAAACAACAAATTCAATCGTATGACGTCCGTCATTTAATTTATTTGCCTAAAATAGACTTGCTCATTCGTCAAAGATACGTCTGCTTACTGTCCATAAAAGTGCAGATGTAAGTTATAAGTATATTGATCATATCAATATTGCATCTCACAATTATTACATAATATATATAGTACTTACTTATTTTATATTGTACAGATCTTATATTATATCATTTATATAAAAAAAAAATATATAAATAATATATTTTTTCTGAATAGAAACTATGATCATTTAAATAATTACATTTTTTGGATCCATAAATATATATATTAACTCAATGCCTTTTATGTTTGCCATAAAATGTGAAATTAAGAAAAAACATACCTACGTTTGAACAATTCAAATGTATTTCCTCGGATGAAAAGTATAATTAATAAAGTATACATGAAATATACCTATAGTTGACGAAAGTTATATAACACATTTATTATAATATTGGTAATAATTGTTATTTTTTTCTATTGAATTCGAATTCAAAATATATTATATAGTTTTGAATGTGATGTAAGCACGACCACGATAGTGATTAATATTCACCACAATTTTCGTATGATTTATTACTTTGTTATCTTTTGCAAATATTCTGCAAATTAAATAAATAATTTAATAATGGGAAATAATTAGGAACGAAGTTTGTTACTTTTAAATCTACCCTCGAAATCACAGTATTTGCACAGGGACAGGGTGCTCCCTTATTATTACTAAATCAAAATAACCATAACGAGAGACAAGAGTTCATTTGGAATCGAAATTAGTATAATACTTCCGCTTCTTTAGTTATTCAAATTTTAAATGATAAATGACAGCCAATCAATTAGAGTTTATTAGTCTGCGGCGGATAAATAAAACAAACACAATTCTTCACGGTGTAATTTATTTATTTATTTTTCAACTCGTTATTCTCTCTTTGTCACTTAAAATACGGCACGTTTTATAATGTTATATATATTATGTTTGTCATATAATAGGTACACCGCGCGTTTGAGATTAGATACATTTTTTCTTTTATTTCGTCAAACCCTATACATAATATACATACCGTAAATATATAATATGGTCGTGTAAAAAAAACACGCTATATTTCACGAAACACGGTCAATATTATTTATTACTCTATAACATCACGTATATAATATGTGCGTGAGTGTGCGTATGCGCGCGCGCTTTTGTACAGTGTATATTGCTCGTAGGTAGGTACTGTAGTTGTACACAATTACCGCGGTAACGCGTCCGAAACGAAAAAAAAAAAGTGTTTATGGGCTGTGTTGAATATGAATGTTGTTGGATAGGTCACAAAAAGGATGACTGGACGAGAGAGAAAGAGAGCAAGAGAGAGTGGGAGAGACAGAAGAAATTGTCGATTCCACAAAGATTACACTTTATTGATTGTAAGACACCGGGCGACGACGTGTCAACTCGCGTTGTATACGTATATAAATAATATAATACACCGTGCACACACTGCATAATACCCCATACTGACAAGCGGGCCCAACAATGGGATTTTGATTTTTCGTTTTGGGGGCGAAATCACATTTCATACAACATTTCATTTCGAGACTAACACCGTGAGACGTGCACACAATGGACGGGGCAAATACATTACGATTATGTGCGTGCCTTTTATTTCGCTGGCCAGAGGCGATTTATCCCGGAAGGTGGGAGGGCCCTCGGGCAGTCCCCGTATGAAGATTCAATGGACTGCCGACGATGCCGTCACGGCGGCTCGCATCATACGTGCAGCAGCGGTGGATGTATACTATACGACGACCAGAAGAACACCTGAACCCGAACAATGCGAAAATAATAATAATAATAAATAGATGGAAAAAAAAATTATAAGCCCTAATAATAAAATGTCTTGTTTGGTAGTTTTACACCTGGCCGAATGCGACCCCGTCGCGCACGCTCACACACACACACACACACACTCGCACGCACACAACTGAACCTATATCATCGGTGCCATCGCGCGTAAAATTACAACCTCCAGACACGTTTCGGCATCTAGATTTCATTTTCCAACGTAATTATACGAAATAATATTTTTAAAAAAAAAAAAACTTAACAAGGCTTTGTTTATTATTATTTCTAAGGGACGAGTGCATGTTCGTGCTCGTGTGGTGAGTGTGTGTGTGTAGTCGAACGAGGGGAAATTTCGTTTTCAAACGTTCGGGTCGACCGATGTGTAGCTGTGGACATAATTTGACGTATTTGTGAACGCGCGTGATGTCTGTGCCGGGTAGATAGGGGGTGGGGACGGCATTGTACGAGGAAAGGGAGCGCGATTCGAGAATCGTAATATAATATATAATTATTGTTGTACACGTCCCGATGCATCACGTGGAATGCCCATTCTATAATATAACGAACCTTGAAAAAATTAAAAAATAAATTACTGTAACGACTTGTCATAACCATAATATTGTATAGTACACAATGTTATAGGTACCTATACGTATAGAAAATAAATTGGATACGCGTTTTTTTTAAACGAGTCGAGCGAAAACCGGACCAGTAAACGACAAAAACAAAATAAAAACCATTTCATATAACATTAACATTATGTTTTCCGATCATTTATCATGATGTTGATTTTACAATGTTTGTTGTAAATGACAACGATAAGATATTTTGGAAAATAAAATATATAGTAAGTACTGTTATTCTACAAAGTAAAGGTATTCGAATTCAAATCCTTAAGAAAATAAAATCGGACGTTACTGCAGTCATTATACACTGCGAAATAATACGCGATCCGTTTGTATTCGATTTAAACTCATCCGCCAGAGGGTCTGATGTTTTTTTTTTTTCAGACCGTTTTATTTTTCTTCTGAATGTGGATATTGTACACGAAAAATAAAAGATCGACGCAATATTGTTATCAATAAAATAAACTGTTCTTGAAAATTGTACTCGAAACGTCTAAAATAAAAAAAAAATTTGTAGTCCTTCGCAGATGTTAGAATAGTTGTCTATACAGACATGGTTCGGAAAAACATAACAATAATAATAATCACAATTAAAAAATAAACCTCCAGATTTATACCGAACGACGTAAAACACACAAATATCAAGAACAACTCCGATAATATTATTGTATCGAAGAAATAATGTTTATTTCTCAGATTACCTTTATTGTTTTTAGCTTTTAAAAACATCGATAAAATAGTTTTTTAATGCAATTTACTCTAATAATAATTGTTTCATTACCTATACTAAACACTGAACAATAATTTTGGTAATATCCGCGTATTTATTACCTATATAAATTGGGATTTTAATTATCTTTGTCCCGTGTTTACTTTATATAAATATTATTATATTATCTGAATATCAGCAATCAGCAATCACACTGGTTCGGCAGTAAATATAGACTAGCGTATGCAACTATAAAAGTTAAATTGAATTATTGCGATTTCTATACAATATAATATATAGGGTGAATGGGTGATTCACCAAACATGCTCACCCCAATTTTTCATTTAATGATTAATTTATTTAAAATCAAATTCTTGGGATTTTTAAATATATTCGAGACCATATTTATAAATTCTTGAGATTTTTCGTATTATATAAAGAGTGTCCTCTGGCGATACAATTTTCTGTTTTTTAAATGAGTTACTTTCTACTCTAAATTATTTATTGGATAATTCTTTTGAAATTATTGATGTAATTAATTCAAAATTTAAACGATTAGTTTTTCAGTAAGTTGGTTAAATGTTTATACTAAGGATAATTATAGTCATTAATAATGATTTAAAAAAAATATAAAATATATGTAATACTGGATCTAGTGATTACTTGGACTATTTTTACATATGATAAATGTTGATGGATTAA
>NC_042493.1:74567793-74568010 GCF_005508785.2 Acyrthosiphon pisum
TATTAATTACTAAAATGTTCAAGTCACTATATAGTCACCGCATGTCTTCCAAACCCATTATCATGAAACTATTATCCTAAGTACACAACGTTAAATAACTTGAAATTACTCGTTCAAATTTTGATTTTGATTAGTCAACGTTTTCAAAAAAATTATCCACTAAATAATTTACAGTGGTAATGGAGGAGGGTTTTAATTTTAAAAATAGAAGTTGGTT
>NC_042493.1:74568110-74593022 GCF_005508785.2 Acyrthosiphon pisum
AAAATTCAATAAATGAAAAAAGAACTACAAAAATAGGTAACTAATTACTTATTATTTTTAAGAGTTACTAAAGAGTTATTAAATTCAACTAGTTAAGTTACAAAGTTAATATATGAATAAAAACTAACTAGTTTCCCAAAACTAAACAAAAGTACCCTTCTAACTTAACTTTAACTTTTTAACTAGGTAGTGCCCAGCTTTGCACATAGTTGATTCACATATTAAGACCTATCTATTATACGATATTAGATGTGATGTAGATTATGGTAGCGACAGGGTTCTCATTCTTAAACATTTCTAAACATTATTTTACCAAAACCAATTGTGTAGTAAAACATTTTACAATTAATGAAATAATATGTCCATTGTCTTGTTCTAGTGTACACAATGCTCAACGCACACGTCATATATTATTACAAAATATATAAATATAAAATATGAATATTTTATACATTATACATTATACAGATACATGATATGTTTATAGAAGATCATCTAAACGCATTTGGCACACACAATCAAATTGTCCTCGCGCCTTAAGTTTGCTTTAACACGTCGAAAAACGCGTTCTTCGAAAATACGGATTCGAATTTCGATCGAGCAAGAACGAGTGTTGGGTACATCCTTTGATCTCGGATTTCGTAATAATAGAAAACAGTATTTCGGGTACAATGACTTTGAAGCTCAATCGCTGTGTCGTAATGTAAAAGAAATACGTGCATGCACGTGTGTGTGTGTGTGTGTATATATATTATATATGGTATTATGGCTTGGATGGATATATATATGTACATCGTAATGTCTGTGTATTCGTACTATATGTGTGGTGCTCGGGATCTAATAAGACTATTTGACTATAAGACCATATAGAGTGAAAGTGAAGTTATATTATTTTATTCGATATATTATGATACATATATTGGTATACTATACCTATAACTGTCAAGTTCTTGTCTTGTGCATCTATCTATCAAATAGTGTGTGCATATAAAATTTAGAAATATAAATATAGTAAAATATTTTAAATGGTACCTGCATGCCAAAAGTGAAATATTTAATGGTCAGGAATGAAATATCAGTATTCTTTTCGGCAGGAAGGTTGGTTGATAACCGTTCAAACAGACATAAAGTCGTTCGACTAGTGAACTAGAATTATCTACCAAAAGGAAATAACAAAAAACAAATTTAGTCAAGGCAAATAAAGTGCCAATCAAAATCAGTGGTGTGCAAAATTCTCCTTTCAACAGAGAATATAATGTATGAATATTAAATAAACATAATAATATATGAAAATAGCGTAATCCCGTACTACGTATGACATTCGACGATTGGGAATATAATATAATATCTAGGTAATCGATACAAACTGTATTCAGTTTTTATTCCCGTTTGAATATTTTTTTTCTTCAAATTATATCTACACGGAAACACGCGTATAAATAAAATTATATATTTGTATACAAAATATATGATAGTATCGTCTACATGAAAAATAGTTTAATGCTGTAAACGTTTTATTAAATTCTTCCCAGGCAACATTAACCCCGTCCAGCACGATAATATTTCAGAGTGTATCGTAAACAAAACGTCAGATAAATTAGAATATTTTCAAATAACGTTCCGCCGAAACGTACTGTTCGTTTATATTCTATTTTCCACAAATTAAAAGAAAAAAAATACCCGTTTCAAATATCGAAAGTTGCACAGAGAATAATAATAATATTATATTATACATCCGTTTATGATATTATGGGCGCTCCGGAGGATGAATGCATTGTCCATTGTTTTCTGGTAACAATTTACAGTTACATAGATTCATTTTCATGTCGACGCTCAATATATATATATTATAAAATCTCCGATAATAGTCAAGGATAACGATCTGAAAATACCGGCTTCGAAATGATAAAAAAGTAATGTATATACAATACAATGTAATATAATATATATATATATATACGTCTTGTAGACCGGTAAAACGAAAACGTTCACGTCTCAAATCCCTCTTTAAAAAGATTATATTTTTCACTTAATATTATATTTGCGAGAATAAAAAATAATAATGTTCCATAATCTCGATAAAAGTATACAATATCGATACGGGCATTATACGATGATAATAGGTAACAGGTATAGTACGTTATAATACAATATACTATTATTTACGCGCACGGGATGGTATTAGAACACAGTAATTTGAAAATTATTATTCGATGTAATAGATTTGTTTAATGTGCTCAGCTGCGCGTTCGCTAAACAAAAATCTAATATCAGCAGCCCTTAAACTCACGCGGTATTTATCGCGTTAATAATCGGCAATCGCAAACAACAACAATGATAATGACATTCATCCCCCTGTGGTATATAACTTGGTTGAATACGATAATATATTGACCGCGACTGCCTAGGTCGATACACTGGTGCTGCGAATTAATGTCCGAAATTATTTTCAAGACTCGCAGTACGTTATCCGGGACAGGACGTATATAATATGATCGTATAATTTATAATATTATGGAGAAGGAAAAAAAAACGTCGACGTTGGCGCGAGTGTGCGTGATGAATGCGTTCGGTTTATGCTGCGGCGAGTGCTGTGTGTACAGATAAATGTTTAAAACCGAATAAAAATAAAGGACATTTTTCTGGCATGGGGTCCCTTTTACAATAACTTAATAGCCTCGTCCCCTCCCCGACGATCGTTAGCGATGGCCGTTATAATACGTCTTAAGTGATTAATACTCGGAAGTCGTAGTCGTCGTCGTCGACTTATTCGGTCGTCGTTGACGCGGCAGTGCATATATAATAATATATAAATGCGTGTTCGACGTTACGAGTCCCCAGAGGCGCACTCCTATAATGATATTATAATTTAATATATAATGAGTAGCATGTGCGCGGGGAATCGTCTTGTTCGGCCGTTATTCCAAATCAGTCTTATTATTATTTATATATTATATCGTTTTTTTTCGTCTATCATTTAGGTCTATCTATCTTTGGGTAGGACCCCGAGTAAAAACCGAAGAAAAAATCGGATATTTCGTCCTCGTATTCACGCCAGCAGCTGCAAGCCGCGTGTTTCTCATCACGACACTCGAAAGGTCCTTTGCTTGGAATTAATTCCGAAAACCATGACGCTTTTCAAACCACGACTATAATACAGCGAAACGATTAGTCCGACGCGTCGACGCGATATTGGACATATAGCTGGCAGTTCACATTTTATAGTCCGAGTCAATTAATATTTAATCCGTCCATAGAACATGATATTTTCGATTTATTTCAAAATTGGACTCGCTGCGGGTTCTCAAACACGTCACATGTAACTGTACGTAAGTAATAATGATAATAATAATACTAATGTAATGCAGCGGGTGACTGTGAAACGCACACGCTTCACACCCGTCTGTATATAATAATAATAATAAAATTGTAACGTTATTACGCCCATCCGTATCGAGTACGAGTAATTCGAGTATAATATGTGAATACTCGTATTATAATGTAGTATATTATATGAATATGAACCGTCATCGTTAATTTCGCGCTTGTCGCAGGCACCCTCGTACTGTGATATGACGTTGAAACATAATATTATAGCAAAACATGCACGACAGTCGTACCGGACGGTCTTCTAAGATTCTAAAAAACAATTTTCCAAACGCATTTTCTGTTTACGCCTGGTGGAGGTTTTTTTTTTTTTGAAATTTGTGTTTGTGTAATCGGAGTTGTAATAAAATATTGTAAAAAAAAAATGTTAAAATAAATAAAAAGGTTTGTTTATACTGTAGAAGAAATGCATTGTTTTTTATACTACCTATATATTATACAATATGGTATGATTGGAATTTTTGCTTGCGGTAAAGAGGAAAGTGCAGGTGATTTTATGAGCTGCAGTATATACTATAGAACGTGCAGCTATAAGCAACTCAAATTATTGTTTTATTTTTTCCCAAGTCGAGCACGGGAGACAACAGTCCTAATATATTATTAGGCATATAGGACTCTTCGTGTACAATATAATACACTATATTATCATGTAACACATAATATAGCGTGTATATGGTTTATGCTAATACGTGCATGACTTATATATATATATTATATTCTGTACGCATATCATCGTTATTATTATCGTACGAGATTCGCGCGTCGTGTGTTATGGATTCCACATTATATTATATTATTATATTGTGGTTTTACGACGGCACGACGTTATATAAAATATTTGTGTGTAGGAATAAAAGAATATCATATCATATCATATTATTATCTGGACTCGTCCAGTCGATTCGATTGCGACGTGCTATGACGGCACACCGCCGATCGTAAAACAAATGGTTTTTATTTATCGTCGCAGTCCTCCATGTAATATTTTACGTCCCGTCACTATATTATATATATACTATATACGCGCATATATATATATATTATATACGTTAATACGTGTGTATTTATATATGTATATTTTTTGGGGACTGGCAGCAGAGTTTCGGCTGGATTATTGTTTGCCACGCATCTAAACGCCCGTCGATAATATTATTACTATTATTAGATTATTATGTTTGCGCGGCGAGACGACAAAACTGTACATTATTGGAGATTGATCAAATTTGTATATTTTTTTCGTGTTGCAGCCATACCCGAACCGTTATAATACACATTGTACGTTTATACTTACATATCTATACGTTTTCGTTATTTCGACGCTGCGGTCTCCACTCCCTCGCAGGCGAGCACCCGCCTTCACGCTTCAAAACACCGGGTACACCGCCTAATCAACCTTGAGACGCTCGCGTTCGCCGCTTTATTATATTATAATATACGCGGTGTCATTATTCGATGTCGGCTGATCAAGGCGAGACTCTATGGTAGGTACCCATACACGAATATTATTACGATACCTATATATATTGCGTATTGGTAAAAAGCTGAGCTGCCGCGGACTCAACGAATCAGATACGCCACCCCGGGTCGGTCCCAGACACGTCACACGCCGCGCAACGGTCACGGGTCGTCGAGAACATAATATTGTAATACAATACGATGGGAATTATAAAAACCGTTCCATCTGAAAATTGTATCAATGTTAAGGCCAAGACCAATGGCGCACACGTGAAACGTTTAAACCTCATATTACACAGTTTTTATTGCTATAATTTATTATTATATTATATTGCGTTCGAGCGATGCTCATTGTGTTGTTGCGGTATGGTACCTTTTTTTCGTCAAACGCGGACCCGACCGAAAGGTTCAATGGAAAACCATATGTTTGCGCTCTATTTTCATGACCAAATTGACCTCGCCGTACTGTAAACATATTACTATTAGGGTACACCGAAAACCCGTCCGACACATACTTATCTTGGTAAATTGACGCACTACTTTATTAGGTAGTGGAGTTCTTCAGAAGCGATTGGTTTTAACTTTGTCGTGGTTTTTTTTCTGTTATTCATTACGAGTCAAATATTATTATATTATATAAAATAACTGACGTAAAATCGATATAGATACCTAATCTTTGGCGGGGGATCTAAAAAAAAAAATAAAAATGTATACCGAAAGCGAAATGTGAACGACACTAATTATATGTTTACACAGGTTAAGGGGTGGGCTTTTTTATTATTTTTTTTTTTATTATAAAGCATTTTAAAAATAAAAACTGTACCGTCGCGTGCTGACCGATTTTACAAAAATAAAGTACCCAAGTATACATCGTAAGTAGAACAGCGTATAAACGGTAATGAATTTAGTATAGGTAACTGTTTTACAGTAGGAACGTATACGTTTTATAGGAGCCAATAATATTAAAACTAAATCTGATAAAAGTTCACAATGTATAGTAATTTTTTACACAACTAATATAATATTATGTACATAAAAAAATTATATTATATAATACAATATACATTATATTATGTCTATATATTGTATAATATAGTGCTATTAATATTCATAACTGGCCTCTCTGCAGCGCCCTCCGACAATGTCATGAACAATAATATATACCTATACCTAGGTATTTTATGAGTTTTTTAAACCATTGAGTGAGAAAATAAAACTTGAAGCATTACCTGAAAAACTGCAATCCATCAGATGATCGTTCGCTTCATGACGTGCCAGACAGGCATAGCGTGTTCCTTTATATATAACATAAGCTTTTTCATCAGATTTCGCCTGACGGTTTTATTACCACACATATAGTACCTATTTAATTTTTTCCGAGCAATTAAAATTTCATATAATTCCTCGGTCACATTTTTTAATACTATAAGAGAAAACATAGTATAGTATACATATATATGCGAAAAACAACTAATAAACCACCACTTGAAATGTTTGCTATCCAAAAATAGCTGACTATAAAAAAAAAGAACTCCTTTGAAGAAGGATCACACGTGCAGTAAGAGCGTATATATCATAAGTATTCCTCACCCGCGGAGGAGGCTGTTACGTATCAATTTATCAATGACACATAATCATAATGTGAACGAGACATCAACAAAAACTAGCGACACATCAACTTCAAATACTCCCATTATTTTAATCATACTTATATAAGTGTTTCATTTTCGATATAGAAAAAAAATATGAAGAATATACCATCATCAAGCGGGGAACGGCAATGTCACATACTTATATGTGTACTTACTACTTACCTAGTTTTAAAGCATTATATTATTATTTGAGATTATTTATTTATCTACTACAGTTTATTATTACTTATTACTTACACACTATAAACTCAAAATCTTATTCAACAAATAGATAATTCCATTTTAAAATGTGTACTTACAAAAGTTTTCGATTCAATAACTCTAAATAAGTATATATAACTATAAAACGATAATGTACATTGTAAATTTTAGGTATGTGCAATTTAATAGGCAAAAAAACATTATATTTTCAAAGCTAATAACAAGTCTAACAATGTTATGGTTATTGGTAAAAATGAATTTATATAACATATTCCAACATGGAAGTAAAACAAGTACCTTAAAAAAATATTGTATTTTATAAATATCTTAGTGGATTAAAGTTTGAAAACAATTGACATAGTCACATAGATAATACATTTTAAATTCGAGTGTGATATTTGTTCACGTTGAAATATAAACAAAATATAACAAAAAGTACGTGTTTTCTGTTTTTTCTTTTTTTAAAAAAAGCCCATCGAAACTCTTATGATTTTTTTCTTCATTGTATTGATCTCTTTCTCTTTTTCTCTTTCTCAAAAAAAAATATATATAGTTAACATAAAAACCTTCACGCACGTCCCAAACCTGTAAAAGACAAAAACCTGTCAAATAACCAAAAAGTGCACTCAGAAATAAGAAAAATATTACTCTAGTAGCGCCAGCTATACTTTAGACCAAAGTTATTTTTTTTTCTGTTTTATTTGTTTTATTTCCTTTTTTTTATTATACGGGAATCGGAAACCGTACAGACCTTTTGACCCTCTACACTCTCGAACGAAAATGTTCAATCCAATTAAAAAAAAACTTACCGAAGGAACAATTTGTCTTAATTATACACTTTTTCCTTAAAATTATTAAAATAATTAATGGTTTTATTTCATACAAATGTAATAGACTTTGCACTCGCGATATGAAAACATTATTAACTTTTATTAGTCTCGAGTCTCGACTATATAATAATATATTATATAATGGTTTTTAATTGAAAAGAAATAGTTTACTCGGAAATCTATAGAGTAATATACCTAATATTATTAATTTCGTTCCATATTATACGCATATAAACTCTTTCTAAAAAGTGGAAAATTTTAAAGTGTACATAACAGCGTAATTTCATAAATTTCTACACAATTTTTTTGAATGATCAATAATATTTACTTATTTAGATTTTTCTTCCTCATATTTATAATTTAGATATTTTTACTAACAATTCGGATACTTTTTTTTTACATTTCTATACATATATAAATACCATTATTACGTTAATACCATACGTCTTATTTTGTAATATTGCAATAATTAGCGTATCTTCTATTATACATATCAATTTTATTGTGAAGTTATAATAAGATTTGGTTAAAATATCCATAAATATATTACTTAGAAAAAAATAAAAATATCAGTTACATAAATACATATTTTTACCTATATAGTTAGTTAATGAAGTAAATCCGTAATATATATTATGTGTATCTATAGTAAGAAATTAATAATTGTTTACATATGGTAATACATTTTCATTTTCAATCTATAAATTATATCACGATTATTAACGTCAGTTGATAGTAAATAGGCAAATCATGAATTTAAATTGTTTATGCCTACGATTATGTTTATTATTATAAGAGCGTAATAATATGGCATCTAATTATTTAAATAAGATCTTTGTTTTATAAGAAATTGTGAATATTATTTTATTGTTATGGACGAATCTTTTGGAAATTATTTTTCACTCCAACAAATCACAATTCACCGCGTAGGCAGTGAACTTTTTCGAAAACTCAACGTCGTTGATTGCTTACAAGAACTTCTCGATAAAAGTTAACAACATCCAAAGCCACTATCACTCGTATATTATTGATGTTTCGTATGTAGATGATTTTCTTTTATCTTAACATTTTTATATTTATGGTAAATTAATGAAAACTAAAACATTGGAAACGGGACGCAAGTCGTAACTCTAGACGTATTAGGTCGCGTTTAAATTAAAATATAATAATATATGCACACATAATATGATTTGTGAATTTGCTATAATTTCATAAAATCGAATTCATATAAAATAATAAATAATATAGTTACAGCATTTAAATTCAATTTTAAAAACGATTTTCACGTCCGCAAGAAAAAAAAATAGCTGGTAAATATGTTTTGAAATGTTATTATGTACCAAAGTGTACATACATACAAGTGCCTACCAATATCTACGTGGAATTGAATTTTTATCGATTGGACCGAGAACGGCGACAACGTATCCGGATCTGCCACGACGGGTATTATGCATTTAGATAATATTATAATGGCACTTCTCGAGCGTTTACGTCGATCGCGTAATATTTTGTCACATTGGGTCGATATTTAAGACCGATTTCTGCAAAAAACCATTTCCCGGCACGCGTTTCGGCGTACCCTATCTCGACGCACGGTATACTGCGTGTACATATTATTATATATAGTTCATGCCGACAGTATATATACAAAATACACACACACACACACATATATTATATGCATTATACAATAGCGCAATGCAAAACAATTCATCGCACATGTCATCGGTGTGCACTCTTCCATTCCATTGTTTCGCACATAATTTCATACACGTATGTATATATACCTATGTGTGTGTTTTATATATGATAAATAGTTTATTGAGCATTCATTGCATATTGATCAGACATTGTTCTCGGTTCAAGCGTATCGATGAGCGCAGCACCGTTTTAAGTGCTCCGGTGCACCGTTTTTCGCGTTTTGCGTGAAAACCGTATAATATTTGAATTTACCTAAATGCCTGCACGCGAGTACAACACACTGTTTGATGAAAACACGACGACCGGATCCAGGACATATTATTTTGATCATCGGGGGCTGTCGTCATGTTTAGTCGGTGCAGGCCACCTGTGATTGCGTGACGAATTATTGGCACTCAAACGCACAATATTATAATACATCATTATTAATAATTATTATAAGCTGTATAGTAGACAATTGATCACAAAAACTATCGTTCACATAGGTAGGTGTCGAAACAAAATGTATAATAATTTATAATCTTTAACCTTGCGTGGTATCTGCACGAGAGTAATCGATTTGAATCAATAAAGTGTTATACGGCATTATCGAGTCTCAAAACCATTAATAGACAATAGTGATAGTAAATATTATTACATACAGAAATAATAGGAATTAACTAGAATGATGCAACAATACAGAACACTTAAAAAAATATATAGAGCATTAAATATTAAGAATATCGTCATCGGCTAATACCTACGTATACAACTCTTGATTCGTCGACCTCTTTATTACCTGACTAAACTGATAACCGAAAAATATTAATATTGATACACACTGCAACGTCTAGATATTTCTTCAGTCTGCATTATAATAAATTATGTTTTGTTATGTAGTACAATAAGTATGGGTTTATTTTTACCATGTCTAGCAATTCTTTACATAGATACAAAGCAGGTAGGTGCACACTGTAAGTACGTAAAATAGAATACTTTGAGGTGGAAAATGATAAATTAATGAACTAATGACAACCAACCGAAAAGCATTAACGTAAGAATTTAATATTACACTTTTGTACAATTTTATATCAAAACTATTATACTGATAGTAATAACAATAATAAACTCTTTTTTCTACAATATGTAGCGTTTGAAAACTAGAACCTTTCAAAAATGATTTTGGTTTTGTGGTTTTGTTGTTCCGGCATTTGCGAACAAAATATCCGATAGAGTAGAAGCTAATGATTCTATAAATTATATTCTCGTAAAATGTGTTACATTAAATTATTGCGTTTTCTTTATTTTATAATTTATAAAGTTCAATCTAATTCTTAATTCGTGGTATACATTGTAATTATTCTACATTTACATTTCCTCTGGTATCAAATACTTTTTGTTAGGTTGCAGATATGTAAGTTAATAATTGTTCCCATTATTATTATTATTTGTAGGACACGTAATTCTGTACGTTATAATATAATTCTAGGAAAAAAAATGCAAAGTTCAACGAGACATTTCAAACGCATATCAATTTCTTAAGTTTAAAAATATGTTTTCCTAGAATTACTATAAACTTGACAAAATAATAAGGGTGGATATGTTTTTGGTTTTATTAATATTTACGTTATGCCACGGGCCACCGCATACCTGACATATTATTTTCTACGCGTAACCGTCGAATAGTTCCCTGTCAAACACGGTATACTTTAATATTATATAATAAATTAACATATTATACAATAATTTGTGTATATTACATCACTAATAATAATAATAATAATAATAATTGAAATTGTTTCTCTAATCTTAGAATAAAACTTATTGATTTTTGTCTTCTTACCTTTTTGTTTACCCTAACAAAACATTACATAGGTGCAATGCAGGTGTATACAGTGAAACGCACAGTACATATTATTATTAATACACCTAAATCTAAATAATATAAAATAATAGCTATACAGTGTGCACGTGAAAACTTCAAGTCTAGATACTGCCCGTAGGCCTATTAACCTAAACATATCACAATATTATATTATATACCTAGGCCATTGGGTGTTAACGATACATACGCCGTACATGCACATTACACACATTATCTACCGTACCTACATAATATACATACATGTACCATGTACGCGAATCGTAGACACGCCGAGAGTGCAGATAAACCACAAAATACTAATGTATACACGGTCTACCGGCGGCGGTGTTCCGTCTAAATAGCGTTTCGATTAATAATTTATATAAAATACACACACACACAAGGGTATGCGCTTGAACGCACGGTGCAGCACACGCGATATAATATAAAAATTATACAACCCGGCCAAGTACACTTGAGTACGGATTAATTTTCTCAGAATGTCCGTGTACGAAAAATGCCTCGAACCCCGGCGTGTATAATATAACGTAATGTCATAATCAAATATATATAATATTATATTATAATATATGCGCGCACCCGCCACGCCGACACTGTGGGTGTGTGGGTGGGGTGGGTCGGAGGTGTGCGACGACTGTATATCGATTACCGACGATATTCGCGGACGGACTCCGTCGCGCCAGCGTTATTCGGACCGTTGAGACTTGGCGCAATACGTGCCCGGCAAAGTACGTAATGATGACATAAAAGTATTATAATAAGTATATATATATTATTCGACCTATTCGTATAGTATTGTGTATTATAAATTATAATATAACATATTAAATCACAGCCGCGCGATGTACATTGTTTTGTTATCGATGCATAAAATATGACATATACAACGGGTGTGATGTGAATTTTGTACGCATAATATACTACACGGATGATAGCACGGTCTTGGAAAAAAAAAATTACAAAATCACAAACGAGCACAGCACGCACAGAAATTTACGCGTGGATATGATTTCGTTTTTATCATTTCTTCGAAACCTTACGCCACGATTTGTTTATTTGTTTCTATATTGTATCCTCGCTGCATAAAAACTCTTTAATAAACGATTTTCAGGCAAGTGCAGAAAGACCTACAGGGAAACCGAGAGTTTCCCGGTGGGCCTCCGCCATATAGTATTTAGGCAATGCAATGCATTTTTCATCATTTGACCGAATAATGCCTGGATGGTAGAATGCATGGACATAAGGAATATGAATCATAGTAACTACGAAACCTACTTGGCTACAAAAGCATATATTCATAATATATTGATATCGTACAATAGAAATTAGAAAAAAGATTTAATTCAGTTTAATAGAGCTGTGTAGTTTTAAACAAAAACAAATAAATAACAATTTTCGCTCCTTTTTATAGTTATAATTTGCACTACATAAAACTACAAAAAAGTATATCATTTACCAGTAAATAATATTCACAATCTTGTACCTATAAAGATTTATTTAGTGCCAATTTAAAATAATTCATAATAGTTGTTTTTAAACTGATTATATGTATTTTATTCATCAATCGAGTTTATTTTAATTTTTAACAGACACATTTCAAGAAAAATATTAAAATGTACATGAGGTAAAATAAAAATGTAAGCTAATTTTAATTTTAGGTAATATTACTTTTTGTATAAATCAGTAGTATTTCAGTTAATAATGAAATAATGTGTAAAAATCTAGAATATTATAATTAACTGTGCTTTGTGCATGTGTTCATAAATTATGTGCTATCACTGATGTGAGCTGGGTTAATTTATGAATTAAATTCTAATAATTTAAATTAAATGTGTAGTGCAGATTAAACAAAATAATATTTAGACGTGGCGTAAATTATATATTTTTTTAACTAGTATTTTGGCGCACTTATGTACCTTTTGTTGGCGCTAATTTCAGATAAAAAATTATTAAGAAATACCAAAGTACTTACTGCCTACGAGATAGGAGCTATTATTCTAAATAAGTAATATAGATCTATCATCTTATACTTACTTATCTATTATAATTTTCACACAAATAGATTTTTTATCGGCCCGGCGGGGCTACGTTTCCACCAACAATAAAGGATTACCGGCAGATACGGTGGTTACGCATGTGAAGTGTAAGGTGTGTTATTTCATATTTGTATTACAAAATTAACTCTCAAGAAATAATTTATAGATTAAGATCTAAAAGTATTATAAACCCAATACTGGGTAAAATGTTATTATTAAAAAATTTAATATAAATTAATGATTTTATAAAATTTGCTATGTTATCGTAGGCTCAGAAACAAAAAGTGCGAAATCAATTTTTTTGAAAAACTACTTTTTGATACACACAAGTTTAAATATCTTACCTCTTTAATCCAATCATGTACTGTCTTGTAAATAGGTTCATTATATTTAAATGGAAAGCCAATGCCACATCATTTATAATTTTAGGTTAGTAACTTCTTAGTAAAACCATACATTTAATTCAGAACGAAAAAGTTCTAATTAAGTGAAAACAGTTATATCAACAACCAAAAAGTTCTATCATCTGAATACTTTTTGGTTCAAATCGGAAAATTTTGAAAATGTTGTTTGTTTTTACTGAAACAAATTGCTAGTGTTAATACAGAACAACTTTTTAAAATGTGCCAATCATTAAAAACCATTCATTACGAAAAAATATTATGATACAGTTTCAAGTTGAAAATAGTTTAAAATGGCTCTATTGAACAATATGATAATGTAAGATAGCATTTTTTGGTTCTGAGCCCACGTTATATGTACTATAAGCATACTATAATTAATTTAAATTTTACGCGTAATAGAATAAGTACTGGCTTAAAAATATGGTGAAATCAATAAATTCTATTCAATCATAGACATAATAAAATAGTAACCAATTAATCGTATGAAAAACAATTACATTTGAAATACATTATTTACTAATAAAAGCAGACCGACCATCCACCAGCGGAAAAATGGAGACGAAATTTTACCCGTGCGATGTCTGTGACAAGCTGTTCGGCCAAATAAACAATTTTACGATACATCGACGCACCCACACTAGAGAAAAACCGTACGCGTGCGATATATACGACAAGTCGTTCTCTGAAAGTGGCACTTTAAGGAAACATCAACACACACACACTGTTGAAAAACCGTACGCATGTGATGTATGCGACAAGTCATTCGCGGTAAGTTTCAGTTTGACGTCACGCAAGCGAATGCACGCTGGCGAAAGACCATACGCATGCGATATATGCGACAAGTCGTTCGCTGTAAGTAGTAGTAGCTTTACGATACATCGACGCACACACTCTGGCAAAAAAACCGTACGCGTGTGATATATGCGACAAGTCGTTCTTTGAAAGTGGAACTTTAAGGAAACGTCTACGCACACGCTCTGGCGAAAAACCATACGTATGCGACAAGTCGTTCTCTGTAAGTAGCAGTTTAATGGCACATCAACGCACACACTCTGGCAAAAAACCGTACGCGTGCGATGTATGCGACAAGTCGTTCTCTGTAAGGTGCAGTTTAACGACACATCGCCGCACACACTTTGACGAAAAACCATACGCATGCGACGTATGTGACAAGTCGTTCTCTGTACCTACGTGGAAGTTTGACGGTACACAATAAGCGAATATACACTAATGAAAAACCATACGTGTGCGATGTATGCGACGAGTCATTCTTCGGTAAGTATAGAAATTTGGTGTCACACAAGAGGACGCACATTGCACACTGACCGGATTAATCAAAGATCTATGAAAGATAGAGGTCATATTAAAATTGTATAAATTATGTTAACTTATTATTACGATAGCACTGTAAAAGTGTTATTTATTGTCATGTAAATCTTCTTTCTTATTAGGTACATAATTGCTAATTGCTAATTGATTGTCATATTCATAAATAAAAACTACATTTCGTATGGTTTTTAATGTTTTAAATACAAAGCGGTGTTCAATTTTCTATTTAAAACATTATGTATTTTTGACTTCAAAAAATATTCTCAAGTTAAAAATATTTGGTAGCCAATTACAACGGGACATACGCCTAACATGAACGAGTCAATGTTTATCGAATTGTAGTTTCAAAAATTATCTTTGCGGCGTGGAAACAATGCAATGTTTTTTACAATCAGTACCATAATTGTTAAGTAAATTTGTACCTGTTTAAATATTTGTATGAACCAATAACAATATATTTGTGATAAATTAAACAAACATTTTAATGGTGTTGAGTATATTGATTTAAATATTTTATACATTTACAAATGCTATTAACCATTTATAAAAATTCAAAAACAAATTATAATTATAAGTAAACAAAAACAATAATAAATATTTATTTCCTAATTGCACATAAATTATTTATTGATTAAATTTATTTATGTGCTATTGTTACATTTAACATTTATAAAAATTAATTAATGTGCCTGTAGTAATTTGGTTAGAATATCATAAGACAATAATTCATTGATAAACTAAACCTGATTTCTGAACTACTGAAAAAATTATAATATAGGTTGTTATCACTTTATCATATTAGTTATCTACTGCGTAGTATCACGGTATAAAGAATACTAAAGTCTAACTTTAAACGTTTATAAAAAAATATTGTGAAGATGTATTTTTGATATATTTTATGAACAAGTTATTAAAAACATTTTACTACATTTTCAAACTTTTTGACAAATAAAACATTTAAATAGAAAAAAAAAACAATTCAAAAATTTCAATTTTTATAAATAGTTCAAAAAAAGTAAAAATATTTTGAACATTTTATCTTGCATTCGGTCGTATTATGAACATTCTGTAAAAACATTAACTATACATATTATATCTACGTTTATTTATTTTTGAGTTATCACAAAAAAAATAAAATTAGTTTGATCAAAAACTGGTTTTGCGTTAAAATTCCCGTTTTTACTTAATTATTTTTATTTTTCTCGACGCTTTTGAACTACAATGCTACAAACTGGGAATCTTCAATCTTGACCAAACTACATTCAATTCGCTGAAACCACCATTTAAATATTGAAAATCGATCAATTATTCGACTCCCTACTTGTCGTGTAGGTACATTCCAATCCACCCCCACCTACCATAAATAATACATAATTAGAAAATCAATAAAATCACCATTCTACTTAGAATTTAAAATATGGAAAACAGGACATTTTACAAAAACCTAATTTTTAAAAAATCCGATTTTTTTGTTTTTATTTCAAATACGAAAACTAATAACCTTAGATGCTTGAAATTGTCACCTAATTTTGCGGCTTTATTCATTTATGGGTCGGTAATAAAATTTCAGGTAGCCCAAAAATGGCATATCCACCCATGTTTTAGTTTTTTCATTGTTCGTTTTTCCCGTTTCATCGTGACTCCGCGTTTTCCGGATACAAACACACCGTCCACTAGCCGATAAAAACGCAAAAGGCGTCTCGCGTTGTATGTACCTATACATATCATTATGTAGGGTGTATGCGTTAGGTCATTTTACCACAGCACGTTTGTAGCCACATAATATATGTTGTCATGGATGTCACCACTAATTTTTCTGTATATATACAGGCCAGTGGCGATATCGCGTTACATTGACGCAAAACACTGGCGGGTATGTGTACATATCAGTCGACAAACCGGAGGACGTGCCAGAACGAGGACATGAGCACGCCAAAAATCGTCAGAGATATTTTTACCTATGTAGGTATAAGTATAGTCATTTAAAATAACGTTTGTTCTTAAACTTATGTTCGTAGCATTAAATTATCATCGGTGAAATTGTGTACATTGTTCTGAAATAGAAAAATTATACTTTTTAATAATATATAGGTACCTACCTATTTTACAACTATGCCGAGTCTATAATATATCATGGGCTGTATATAATATTTAATATACCTGCAAGTTTTTTCCATTTATATATTATAGTAAAATGTATAATATCTTGATTCATTATAATCGATATTATATTAAGTCACTGAGAAAACGTGGGGAATGTGTGTCTGCAGGTCGGGTGCCGATCAAGAGGGTGTCAAACCATCCAGAACACTACCTACGTAATCATAGCGCTTTCCGGCGTAAATAAGTCATATACTATGGTATAAGGGTTTATAATAGTATACTATAGTAAAGCTTTTTGTCGACGTTTAACCTGTTATCGGTATATTATGCTATATTTACGTTTTTTCTATTATCACAGTTTCAATAATATGTATATGCCAACTCAGAACTATAAAGATGTATCATTGTACCGTATTCGTATATTAATTTTTTTTTTTTCAAATTCAATAAAAAGTTTTGCTAAGTACCTACTCTTAGATACTTTTATAATAATAAATATTATACACGTTAAGTATTTTATTTGTGATACAGAATTTTATGAATTGGAAAACAATTTTAAATTGTAGTGATCCAATGTCATCAGATATCACTATCGATATTGTTTTATAATTCATGTCTAGTATTACACCATAATATGAGTCAGGGAGTTAATAAAAATGTTTGCATTAAGTTAACATATTATCGGTTTATTTTTAATTATAAATAACATAAATACTAAAAAAAAATAGTTTTGTTTTATCAGGAATGTGCGTGTGTGGGTGCCACCTGCTAAAGACAGCAATTGTGTAAGATGATCTTTAATTTTGTTATTAGTTTTTATTTTGACAACACGGTTAAACAATGTATTATATAGGTAATATAATATAGTAGTTAGTCATAAATATTATATAGCATTTATACGGTACACTGGTACTTACATAGTACATTGATACATACTAATATTATGCACCTATGCAGTGAGTGTATAAATTAACAATTTATTGGATTATTATTAGGTATTATAAAACTGATTATTGGTTCTCAACGGTCATAATATAATAATAATAATAATAATAATAATAATAATAATAATAATAATAATAACAATGAAATTCGCGTATTATTAATGCACTGAAAGAAAGTTTCAGGCGGTAATCTCATAGTTCCGAGGTAATCTCGCCTACCTATTCGTACGGCATTCGACGTCTGGAGCACTATAATAATAGCTTAAAGGAAGAGCTCTGCACCTCTATCTCTATCACAAGATATCGGCGCAGTTGGTCTATTATAATATTGTACATTATACTATTATGCTCGTGAAACTGCTGCTGCGCGTACCCAGTGTAACCGCACATAATAACACTACAATACAATAATATGACGTACGTCATGTAATTGTATACTGTCGGAGATCATACGCATCAATGCATTTACCGCCGTCGCAAAACAATATAATATTTAATTATAATTTAATATATTGCGTCATAATGTAATATACATTGAACGAGAGCGAGAAAACAGAAGTGACATTATAACGACAGCGGCGGTGGTCGAGTATAAACGGTTCGCGTGCGCGGTGTACATTAAACGGTATAATTGTATTCATAGGTGAGAGAGAAAGGGTGAGAGAGAGAGAGAGAGAGAGTGATTGATAAAACGCGAGAGAGACTTCCACGTATAATATTTTATTGTATTGTATTGTATTGCGCAGACGATAATATTAGAATTTCCGCTTCCGAAGTACAGTCGTTTTGCGGAAAGACGAGACGTAGGAGGCGGCCAGTCGCTTTGGCGGCGATATCATATAATTATTTTACTTATATAATATCATTATCGTAATATGCAATGGTACTACAGTGCATACGGTTACCAACAAATTTTAATCATGGCCCCGATGAGCATTATATAATGTAATGTAATATAATAAATATAATAATTAATTGTAATCAGACGCGACCGGCTAAGATTGTCCACGGACACGCACACTACAGGTTGTCGTCAAAGATATAATTAGGGTACACGTACATTATAATGAACTGGAACAGCTGCAGTCGCTTCTACCGCACGCGATCTTCTACCGCAACCGCCATCGCCACTGCTGCTGTTTCAGTGGCGCCCGAGTGTTGGATTTTCGAGTATTTTTGTCGGTAATAAAATCTTTCTCAAGGCCACCCCACCCTACCCGTTCATAACCATAATATACATTATAAAATATAACATCATTCTCGATACGATTATTATTATTATTATTATTAATAAGATTGGTCTCGCGGACTGTACTTGACAGCAGCGGTTATTACTAAGTTCTACATATAATATATATAGTATAGAAATTGTTATATTATAAGTTTGGACGTGTTTCGTGTATATATATATATATATTTTAATACAGGGAACGTGATTTAATTGTAAAAACTAAAAAGTCTCGACCCAGCACTCACACCATCTGCCATCAAGCTTAACTATATATAGTAAGTTGGAGTGTATATTCACGTGCAGTGCGGGTTTGGTGCAGGGGTAGGCCTTGTGATCACCGGGGTTGACGGGGGCTGTACAAAGCACTGACGGGGGGGGGGGGGGACCGAAGAAAATCGTAATTCTACAAGACGCACATTACCGGCCGAATTTCCCGTTTGTTCGGGAAAACATTCCACAGCCGTCCGATCGGTGCTCGTATTACGTATTTAACACACGACACGACGCAATAATAAAGTTCGTTGTCTCCGCGTGTACCTGTCTCGCCTTGTGTGTGTGTATATAAAATATTGTACGCTGCAAAATTGGATTCCGTACACATCGAAAATCGCAAGTCCCGCCAGAGTTGACATAGAAACGTGAGCGTACCCACTACCTATATACAGACTATATACTGCACAGGCCTGTTATAAAATGTATAGAAGAATAGAACTCAATCTATAAACACGTCGTCGCGAGTTTCATTTTGTTTTTTCAAACGATTCATAAATATTTAAACCGTTCACATTTTTTTCTCTCGCCATATTTCGTATTATCCTCCGTGAACTCTGCAGCGTGAAAGATCCACAGTGTCAGGCATACGGTAATCGCTGTTATTTTAGAAGCAGCTGCCAGCAGGCATACCTTGTATATAATATACTTGGTAATATATTATTTTATGCAAAAAAAAGTTTAGTTTTTCATGCATGGAAATGGCAAAAAAACCGTAAAATAAATGCGACGTGTAGGTACTTACTAATTGGTTTTCTCAATATAAATGTAAACATTAGAAATACAAAACCATTCAATAAGCATTAGTTAAACCTACATGTTGTAAAGAATAATATTATAAAAAAACCCACGTCAGTCAATCTGATGTATTGTACAGTTTTGAAGACGTTTCTCGGTCGTCGCCAGGACACAGGTCTGTTGCATATGAGTTAAATTTGATTTAATGCTAAAACGTTGCATACGAGAAACGGTCTAAGCGGAAACGGTGGAACAGCGTCTGTTTCTAAATACATTTAAAAATTGAACGTTAATATTCTTACAAAATTTTCTAAGCTTATAATTAATTTAAATCGAGGTATTGAAAAAATATTTTATAAATGCTCTGAGTTTAGCCTGACTAAAGAACATTATAATTTATACAAAAGTGAAATATATCAATTGTGTCTATAGGTAAATTGTTTTGAATAATACTAAATAACAAAAATCATTTAGTTAAAACTGGTTTTGAGTACATATTACCGTCTTTCCCAATTAATTAAAAAAATATTGAACATTTTAGATTCTGAGCGGTGCGATAAATGTATTAGATATTATATGACTTGGGTTTTTTTATCATCGCCTTTTAAGATAGTAAAAATGCTTAGATCTTAATAGACAGTGTTTTTTCTAATAGGAAAGTGAATCTAGTTGGTACATTGGGGGGTCAAATATTCCCAGTAGTTGAGTAGTTTTCAAAATCGCAGGGAAAACAAAAAAAAATGAAGGAAAAACGGTAATTTTCAACAAAATTGATTTTGATTTTTGAAGTAACTCTAAAACAAATTATTGTAGACACATGAATTTATTTTACTGAATGTTTATATTAGCATTTTCTATACACCATATTTGCGAAACCCACTTGCCCACTTTTTAAGCCTAGATCTTGACCAATGATATCCAATTTGCTACCAGAAACCACACTTAACGTTGAAGATTGAAAAATTTTTATCACTCCAAAAGGTGATGACAGATCACGTCATACAATTAAAACACACATCATCATTGTACAAACAATGCATTCATCGCTCCGCTCAAAATCTAAAGTAACCAATATATCGACATTATTTGCACAATGTTATTTGATGCACCCTAGACGGTTTGCGTTGTCATAAAAGCAATTGTCACGAATGTGCTTTGTTGACTATTTCGAGCAAATATAATTTAATAAGTTGTAACTTTTAAGTAAAGTAAATATGGAACACTAATCCAGTGTTTGAAATTTTCCTTTGAACGCTTACACATATAATATCGGGACAACTTTAATTTATTACTTTTTCCAATTCAAAGGTAGGTGTCAAACCTTTTTTATTTAATCGCATATTTTTTTTTTTTAATAGCATTATCGAAAATAATATATGAATTTTTTTTGGGATAAAACTTCAATATAAATGGCAGTTTGGAATCGATGATGTTGAAGAAATAAACATCATCTCATAACAAGCAATGATTTTGCAGTTTGTAAAATAGATATCCCTAAAATGGCATCTGTGTCTACATTTTCGTCAGTATAGAGACGTGTCTTTTAAAATGTTGGGACACTATTGTTTGTCCCCGAAAAGTGTTTTTCAAGAATAAACAAAACATTGAAAATCAACAGAATTGATTCCAGCCAAAAATCTAAAATGCATTAGATAAAGTTAAAAGATACGAACAATTTTGTTAAGTAAAGAAATTACCTATAAGTAAATATTTTATAGGATTTATTCGTTTGGACTTTTCAAGTTTGTGTATCCATACATTGTTTGTGATGTTTTTAACAATTTACGATAGTGAACAAGTAAAACTTTTAAAACTATTAAAAAACGTTCAATTATAAAATATATCCAGGTCACTTTTCTTACGACAGTAAATTAATATATTATTATAACATGGTTGTATATTATTTATGTAGGTATATTATTGTGTAAATGCTCGCTATACAATTATTTTTCTATTTTTTTGTAAGTTCACTAAATAACAATAGAATCTTAATTTATATTTTTTAAATATTTTAAGTTGGATAGTATAGTGTAATATATTTTTTAATTCTTTCCTTTCATGATGAATATCCTCATTTTAGTTATTTTGATTAAGTAGTAGTTATAATTTTGATTTTGTAGAAGCACGCTCCCGGCTTCTGGCACAATAAAATGGGATTTTTTTTGGATTAATCAAATATTTTAATAGACTATACAATGTATAAACTTATTGTGCGTATTATTATTATACAAAGTGAGATTAAAACAATTTCGTATACCTATTACAATGGTTGAAACAGCTCTAGAGAATAGCAGCCAGTATTCAACTAAAGTTTTAGGCTTTAGATTATTAGTCTATGTTATACCGGGTGATTCTTTTATCATTGAAGATTCATTATTTCAAAAAGTGTACATTTTTTTAAAAAATATTTTTTTACATAGTTTCAAGTCGCTTATAAAACAACGTTTTTCTTAAAAAATTATATTTTTAAATATTTTTATCCTTTAATTTTTTAAGTTTTTTACTTTTTTGAAAGACAACATTGGGTTTTAATTTTATATTCCAGAGCAGAATATTTTTCTTAGTATTTTGATACATGAAAATCGAATTTGGGGCGAGCAGTTTATGATGAGTTATAAATATTCAAAGTTTAGATGAGGAGAGAAGTGGACAAACATTTCGCGGGGTAACCCCGTACCACTCCACTCTGCTCAACTAAACTTTGAATATTTATAACTCATAAACTATTCGTCCCAAATTCAATTTTCATGTATCAAAATACTAAGAAAAATATTCCGCTTTGGAATATTAAATTAAAACCCAATGTTGTCATTCAAAAAAGTAAAAAACTTAAAAGACTATAAGGATAAAAAATATTAAAAAATATAATTTTTTAAGAAAAACGTTGTTTTATAAGCTACTAGAAACTACGTAAAAAAATATTTTCAAAAAAATTTACACTTTTTGAAATAATAAGTGTTCAATGCTAAAATAATCACCCGGTATATTTTATAATACCTTGTTGGCTAAATCTTTTTTTAAAAATTTAAATCAATATTTTAATTTTAGATTTTGAGCGGAGCGACAAATGCATTGAAATTAAAATAATTAGTGTTTTTTTTTTGTGTCTAGTAGAGAAAATGATCCATTCAACAGTATCGAAGGAGGTTTCTGGTAGCTAGCTAATTTATACTTTGGGTGACTCAAAATTAGAAATTTATCCGTAATTTTTAATTTTATCCTGAAAATTTTGAATATTTGTTAACATTTTAATTAATATTAATAATAATTTATGAAAACATTTTTTTTTGCTTACTTGGTTACCAAAATGTTAGACCACCTCTACTCATCAGTATCGTTTTTCATCTTGTGTATATATTAAATACAATGCAATGTAAAATTATTTTACTTCATTTTTTTTTATTATTACTTCTAATTTGTTTAACCTTTTCTATCATTATTTATATAAAACAAATTGACTATAATATATATTATAATATTGACTATATTACAGTGATAAATTATTTGCGATCAATTTACGTAATAACGGTGATAATGATTTACCGAAAAATACACACTAACAATTTAATGATGAGTAGATATAGGTATATTTATTTAATATTATACATAGTATATATAAACAAGAAAATTAATTCCGATTTCTTCAGCATGTCGTATATATTATATATAGCTACCGAAATATACGTATCTATATAAACATATTGTTATAATATTATGTACGGAGGGTATGTCTAGAAAGTTCGAAAACCCTACATGTGTATAGAAGGGATCACATATTATGATAACATACAACGATTTGAGATTAATTTGCACGTTATCATATTCTGTGATCCTCACTACAAGTTAGAGTTTCTAAAACTTTATAGACACACCGTATAATATATGTTTAAAACATGCATATTGTGTATATAGAGAGTGATTATTTTTCAACTTTTAATGCTATCTACTTTTGTCAATGTATTAAATATAATGCCGTGTTACGTTCATATTTTTCACATCGCAATATTTTTCGGATTATAATACCTTCGTTTGCTGTCTTCAATTCTGAAGTGATTTTGTCGAAATGGATTTTATTTTTTTTATTTTTGTTAGCTGCAGTATGTACATAATAAACCCCCCTGCATGTCTAGATGTGTTTTTGTCTTTTTTTACGCATTCGATAAAAAACGTGTACACGCTTTATTATAATAATAATAAAACAAAACAAAAACTTCAACAACCAATTTTCGTTGTGAAGAGTTGTACGCGAGGTTCGTTTTACGTTCTCGAAGTAAACGCGTATTAGGTACGTGGTTATTCGAATTTCGAATTACCTACATATTTTTATTATAGTCGTTTTGAAAATAATATAAACGAACGTATAATTGGTAGTATTTCTATTATACCATATCCGGGTGACCTTTACACAATACAAAACCGTGTGAGAAAAACATATAGATACCTAATATATATAAATATATTATAAGTAGTTATGTGTATATAGGTAGTTACCTATATATAAATAAATCATATTAAACTATAAGTACCAATGATATTAATATCTGTACAGTGAATGTGAAAAATTACAACTTATCTGGTCCGCTGCTTTTAAAACTTACAGAGGTCGTTGTTGCATTAAAAATAAATAACGATATATGTGGTAGACGGTAGGTATACCGCGGTCGAATAACGCTGTGTCATCGGTTAAAGTGGCTGTGAAAAAAAAAAAAAAAGATAGAAAGACGATATGGGAACGATATTTTACTCGGCCACGAAAGTATAATAATA
>NC_042493.1:74593072-74611613 GCF_005508785.2 Acyrthosiphon pisum
TGTACCGTGCGTGACAAGAAAATGTTAGGATTCCAACAAAATAAATATGAACAAATGCTTGGGCTGAGTTCTAGTTATAGATACCCGAAGGATGAAGATTTTGGCGTGAAAGTGGTGGCTACAAAAATCATTTACATGGACAACCAAATAACAGAATTATACGGGTCAATGGCACTTGTCAAAGATGATTTTTTTTTTGGTCAAATACGAGAATATTCAGTTTTAAGTCAAAATATACAGGCCAAACAAAATTGTGACTTGGTCCTGCAAGTTTCCTGAATCACGATTGTGAAGCCAACACAGATATATTGTCACTAGGAAATGATGGTACTATTGTTAAAAAGCCAATAAAAAAATCAAACCTGGCGAAGAAATAACTGTTAACTATGGCCCACATTATTTCGGACGAAATAACGAAGAATGTATGTGTCATTCATGTGAAATTAAACACAGAGGACATTATCGAGAAAGTCAACAAAGTGCAGGTTGCATAATGTTGAATTCAGACTGCAGTGAAAAAGACTCAGAAACCGTACCCAGAGAAGATGTATTTACATGTAACACGTGTGGTCAAATTTATTTGTACAAATGTTGGCTAGGAAGACACATTGCTTCACACATGGTCCCAATTCATACATGTGAACAATGTGATAGGGTTTCCAAAAGGTACACTACTATGACATATCAAAACTTATCATCTCAAAGTGAAGCATTCTTGTGATATATGCGGTCGTCATTTTAGCACAACTTATTACAAAATTAGACACATCGACAGGATTCAAAGCGAAGAGGATACGAGGATAGCGAATCGAGGAAAGAATAAAAACAGCTCCAGGAAACAAATTAACTACAGAAACGACTGAATATTAAAAATATATGAGTATACACAAGAAACATGCGGATCAACCACTCTATCAACCGATATAATTTTGGTGTGATATTTAATTTAATTTCTCGATAAAGCACTCGATAGACGGTAAGGTAACGATACGGTAAACCATATTTTATTCGTGCTGTAATTTATGTATCACCTGGACATATAACACTTTTCAAATAAATTCAAGTAGGCATACAGTAAGGTTAAGTTGTGGCCATAGTATGTAAAATACTTACTCATACCTAGATATGGATATATAAGTAGAACAAAAATTATATTCAATTTAAAGAATAAATAAATTATTGTTATTACCTATTGGATTACACTTCTATTATCGTCATGTACCTATAGGATAATAGACCTCATATGTATTCTATAGTTTTTATTTTTAAATCTACGTTTAATAATAATTATGCTGTTATATTCATCAATGCAAAAATAAAGAATAAGATAAATGAAAATGTATGTTCAATTTTATATATATTTTTAATATACCTGATTTATATAATTTCGCAAATATTATTTACACTATTAAAACCTTTCTACGGGGTAGTGGGTGTCACGATAATATGATAAAAGTACTTGGCCTAAAACAATTATTATGCAGCAAAGTTGAGGGAAATTAAGCCAAATAAATATGAATTTGATTATTATAGAGCAAAAGTTCTATCAACAAACATTCGTAAGCTGTAGGATAAATGCTTAACTCTGTAAAAAAAAAGTGAAAATAAAATGAAAATAAAAGTATGAACTTTATAATAATTATAGAAACCTTGTTTTTAATTGTCGATCCTTAACTATAAAATTGAGATTAATAAGATTGAGATATATTATTGTAATATGTCAACACTCACAAGCACTCAGCGAGTTGTCCGGAAATCAAAGATTTTACGGTTCGACAATAGAACGCCTCGCCGAGATGCATTTATAAATTAACGGCTTTCAAATGACTTAGCACTAAAATCTATTTTAACTTGGTGACCTATATTATTATCTAATATTTTTATATTTAACTATAATTTAAATTTTTTAACATTCCCCGCTATCCGTTTACTATATTATAATATAATTATTAGGCAACAGTTCGACGGAATTATATTACCTACAGCCCCCCCTCCCCCGATCATGATTTTACCTCCCCAACAATATTCCTTGTTGATTTAGATAGGCCGTCTATGGGTCATTTTAAATTCATAGTCTTGTCAGTCGGGCTGTAGCATCCCCAGAATTTTAACCTTAGTTGTGCCTATGACTTATACGATATACTATATTCATACATGTAAAGAAAAATGCTACTATTCAGCACATTTCACACGATTTATATTATTGTTATTAGAGTTTGGTTATTTGACATTCGAACGTAGTTCGAGACGTTTACACTTTCCATATACGTTGATTATAATAATAATAATAATATTATTATTATTGTAGCTGGAACGCGTAGCCGAAATACGCACTTGTCATCCCGATAATAAATATTGATACATATCAACCTCGACGCGACGATTGAAATAATAATAATATTATTGTTACTGGAACACGTAGACGAATATACGTACTTGTCATCCAGATGAAAACTCCTCGTTGTTATGTCAATACACAAACAATAATAATAATAATAATTATTATCCCAGATAGGAAAAATCGCTATAGGGAAAAACAATTTTCGATAAACGGGAATACCTACCAATATTTGAAAAAACGATTTTGTTGTAATTATTTTATCAAAAATAAATAACCACATAGGTATGTGTACCTCCCTACTTCAAATGTTGACCAAAATATATCAAATTGTATCTACATTAATTAATCATATTAAAAATGTTTTTTTCAGGTTAAGACATAGGTACTTTGACCTCTTCCTTTACGGCAAATTAGAAATGTTCAAGTAGAATGTAATAATACGCGGGTGCTAGCCTGGTAGGTACCTATCCATAAAAAGAGTGCAGTGATTAAAAAAAAAGGGTTCGGCGCCACTGTTTTTGTTGGTTTATATTATCAATTATAATTAATAATTTCTGGATACAATAACTGCAACCATATTAGTTGTATACAAAGTTATAAGTTGTATACAAAATACAAATTAATGAAAAACAACAAAAAACAAACAAAATTATTACATTACAAAATTAAAAATTACCTAATCATGACTAAATGTATAAAATATATTGGTAAAACATGTAATATGTATATAATATGTATCTAAGCATATTGTGTTTAAAATAATTAATCAAGCTTAAATTTTTTGTTCTGGTTATAACATACTCAACCACCCTCCCAACACTACTGCAATATTGTTTGTTTAAATATTTTTTTTAATTTTTAACAATCATGACCTATTTTAATGAAACATTTTTATATAACTGGTATAGTTTTAGGCGTGTTTTTAACAGGAAAAATAAAAAAATTAATAAAAATAAAAGCAGAAAATTATTCAAGGTATTGTTTTATAATTTACTTATTTACCTTTATTTTAATTTTTCACTTACTAATTATTTGAAATTATAATGTCAATTAATTAGGAGTGTGTCTTTATGATGAACATACTTTACATTTTAACTCAAACTAAAGTATAAATATTAAAATTTTTTTTTAAAAAGTAAAATGATAAATTTCAAATAATATCTTCAACGACAAAATAAGATTATTAGTAAAATAAAACATTAGATAACTTCGCAGAAAGTTTAAACATAATGAAATATTTGTGCATGTGAAATATAATACATTGAACATTTAAAACAAGGTTCCTCAAGTAGCTAATAATGTAATAGTAAGCAAATAATCTAAAAAATATGTGAATACAATTTTTTCTTAAAGAAATTTTAAATTCAAATGTCGACAAAATTAGATATTTAAACGAAGAATGACGATAATAATTATTTTGTTATAATTCAATTGAAACTATAAATTTTACATTATTTCACTCTCATTGAAGATCGAACAGAATTAAATTAAAGTTTAAATTACAAAAAAAAAAATTAATATAAATTAATATCGATACCGTGTAGGCAGCTATAAGTGTAAATTGCTGTATATTTCCTAATAGTTGTACCACCCAAACGACAGTAGATTTCGCCATGGTAATTTGTACGACCATGGTAACTCTATCCATCATACTTTGGGTGGTATCGAAAAGAAAGAATCAGGATAGTGATAGTGAATACTGAATGATAGTGTATATCTTATATAATAAAACGTGAACCCGAGGGCGCCCCCTGGTAGGAATGAAAAGAACTAGATTCGGGCGTTATCATTTAATTCTTATCATTATTATTAATTCTTATCATTTTTTGCGATTTTTTTAAAAATTTAGTTCATTTGATTATTATTTTTGTTAAATTATAGGTAAAAATATGATAATGGCTCGACATAGAGTTAGACTTCAAACGTTAAACTTACATGTTATTTTTTTCTTATCATTTTCTTATTTGAAAATTTTGAATATTTGTTAACATTTTAATTAATATTAATAATAATTTATGAAAACATTTTTTTTTGCTTACTTGGTTACCAAAATGTTAGACCACCTCTACTCATCAGTATCGTTTTTCATCTTGTGTATATATTAAATACAATGCAATGTAAAATTATTTTACTTCATTTTTTTTTATTATTACTTCTAATTTGTTTAACCTTTTCTATCATTATTTATATAAAACCAATTGACTATAATATATATTATAATATTGACTATATTACAGTGATAAATTATTTGCGATCAATTTACGTAATAACGGTGATAATGATTTACCGAAAAATACACACTAACAATTTAATGATGAGTAGATATAGGTATATTTATTTAATATTATACATAGTATATATAAACAAGAAAATTAATTCCGATTTCTTCAGCATGTCGTATATATTATATATAGCTACCGAAATATACGTATCTATATAAACATATTGTTATAATATTATGTACGGAGGGTATGTCTAGAAAGTTCGAAAACCCTACATGTGTATAGAAGGGATCACATATTATGATAACATACAACGATTTGAGATTAATTTGCACGTTATCATATTCTGTGATCCTCACTACAAGTTAGAGTTTCTAAAACTTTATAGACACACCGTATAATATATGTTTAAAACATGCATATTGTGTATATAGAGAGTGATTATTTTTCAACTTTTAATGCTATCTACTTTTGTCAATGTATTAAATATAATGCCGTGTTACGTTCATATTTTTCACATCGCAATATTTTTCGGATTATAATACCTTCGTTTGCTGTCTTCAATTCTGAAGTGATTTTGTCGAAATGGATTTTATTTTTTTTATTTTTGTTAGCTGCAGTATGTACATAATAAACCCCCCTGCATGTCTAGATGTGTTTTTGTCTTTTTTTACGCATTCGATAAAAAACGTGTACACGCTTTATTATAATAATAATAAAACAAAACAAAAACTTCAACAACCAATTTTCGTTGTGAAGAGTTGTACGCGAGGTTCGTTTTACGTTCTCGAAGTAAACGCGTATTAGGTACGTGGTTATTCGAATTTCGAATTACCTACATATTTTTATTATAGTCGTTTTGAAAATAATATAAACGAACGTATAATTGGTAGTATTTCTATTATACCATATCCGGGTGACCTTTACACAATACAAAACCGTGTGAGAAAAACATATAGATACCTAATATATATAAATATATTATAAGTAGTTATGTGTATATAGGTAGTTACCTATATATAAATAAATCATATTAAACTATAAGTACCAATGATATTAATATCTGTACAGTGAATGTGAAAAATTACAACTTATCTGGTCCGCTGCTTTTAAAACTTACAGAGGTCGTTGTTGCATTAAAAATAAATAACGATATATGTGGTAGACGGTAGGTATACCGCGGTCGAATAACGCTGTGTCATCGGTTAAAGTGGCTGTGAAAAAAAAAAAAAAGATAGAAAGACGATATGGGAACGATATTTTACTCGGCCACGAAAGTATAATAATATAATATGTAGGCGTATATTATATAAAGTGTTGAACGCCCGTATAATTATAAAATTACGATATTGCAACCATATTTTGTTTGCCAGCAATAATATTACAATACATACGCCTATATTGTCTATAGACTACAACATTTCCAGCGAAATACATCATAAACATTATATACCTAAACATTTGTATTTATAATATAATTACAGTGGCTAAATAAACTTTAAATTATCGAACGTCGAAACTTGTCCGCTATAAGCTTATTTGTATATAGGTATGTTATTTTTGGCTTTGAAAAATCGTTAACCATTTAATGATAATGGTTTAGTGTATTTCGGCAGAGACGGGCCGGAATTAATAATGGCTGTCATTTGAAAATCCATAATTTTCAAACTTGAGAGAAAAAAATGAAAAAGAAATCGAAATGTGTACCCACCTATATCTTTCTACGCCAAACCACACTAACGAATGTTGCTATAAATAATCATTAAAATAATAAAAAGTGTATGAACACACTACTCCTATAGCTAGGTATGATTTTTAACCAATTTATGTTTTAGAGATTTTTCCTGTTTCAAATGCAACTCATTAATAATGAATACACATCCAATATAAAATACATTAAGTATTCAATGAATATTTTTATATTTAATGAATAAATAAAAACAACAACATAAAAAACTCGTGCTATTAAGATTAAGTATACACTGATACGAATGTTAGTGTGTGGCACCGTCAAACAAACAATAATTAACAATACAATAGATGGCCATTGTACGCGTAGATCTAAAGAAAATACCCTTTACAAAAAACTCGTCATTAAAACGCGTTTTTGTGTTTATAAGAAGTTTCTTTTTTAAAAAATTAATTTCAGGACATAATATTACTAATTATAACGCCACAATTGTTTTCGACAATATCAATATATAGTTTTATTAGAATATAACTATAGCATAAGGAAAATATTCAATTTATTTGAAATTTAAAAAATGTTACTATTTTTTCAGTTTAATTATACCTATAATAGGTTATTGTTTTAAGTCAATATTAACAGACATTAAAATCATAAATAATACTATTTATTGAGAAGAATATTATAATATAATAGTTAGATATGTTTAATAATATGTTTTTCTACATTTTATACCTATTATGTTCATTGTCCATACGCTACCTAGGCATAACAGTTAGAAAAAATCAAAATAATATTTAGAATTAAAATTAAAATGAGTAACGCATAATTAAACTGCTAAAATATTGGCACATTAACAAGTTTTTCATACGGGAAAATTATTCTACAACAAATAATCTAATTTTCGGTAAATATGTATCTTCTCAACCGAAAACTCAACCCTTTTTAACCCCCTTTAACTAATACAATGGGTAAACCCTTACAGGTTCAAGGTATTTTATCCCAGCAATGACACAAAGGTTAATATGAGAAAAGTTAAGAACAATAACAATCGTCGTTAAAATAGCTCGATCATCGTGCTGGCTGATGACATTTATAATAAATTAGTATTTATACGAGATTTTCATCACATTCCTCCTAAAAACATTCGAAACAATTCGAAGAATGTACAACTTAAAATTAATTCTCTGTAGGTAGATAATATAATTATAGTATAAATGCACCAAATTGAACTGCAATTGCATTTTACTTCACTGTTAATATTATTACTGACAAAAGTTAACTACCTATATTAAATTCAATGACTATACGATATAATATTAAATTATAATACCATATAGTTAACGGATAATATCAATAAAAATTACTTACTACCTACTATTACACAGTTGCAGCATATGGTTTCCCGCTTCGGAAAAAATAATTACAAATAAATAAAAAATGGTTCATTATAATATAAATTATTATTTCCAACGATTTAACGCGAGAGTTCCTAAGCCCGATTTATTCAAAGTTAATTTGGTGTTTTAGCTGTTTTGCATTTGTCGAACCGAGAACGCAATAAAAATATATACGTTTTTAATGCTTTCCTTAAGTAGCCAATAGCCATAATATTACATTTTATTATCGTCGTTTTCGTTGGCTACAGCGTGGCGGTATAATAATAATATTATATAACGGTTGGCCGAACAACGCGTCGTATAGTAATCAAAGTGGTAGTGGTTTAAAAGTATGACCATTAAAAAAAAATACACTGCGCAGTAAAAATTAAATAGACAACAACCCCGGTACAGGTATACTATATGTGGTTTATAGGCAAACAATAATCTGCAGGTGTGTGCAAACATTATAATAGTTATACCTAACACACATAGGTACATTACGCGTGTATGATAATATTATACGTACTTACCTATAATAATGATATATAAGTAGCACGAGGCGTAGGTACCTATATTATTACACGAGGTGATCCTGTAAACCTGTATTCCATATTATAAAACGTCAATGTTTAAAAAAACTAATAATAATAATAATAAATCGCGATTTAATACGATTTCTTTGTAGATGTACGCGCCGCCGACGCCCGACACAATGAATACAGCGTATAACAATATCATATTATATGTTATATATATATATATATATTATTCTGTTGCAGGATGCGATTCCTTCATAATTATTGTTTCTCGTGTGTTACGGTCACCGACAAAATGCCATTTGCCGGCAAATAGGTACGTTGTGCGGTATAGGCAGCAGCATGTGCGGTGTCCTTTATGCATCCATATAGATACATATATATATATAAGTGCAGCATATAATAATATATATATATAGTTTTTCAGTTAATTAAGGTACCGTCCAGATAATTCGTCACTAGCAAGGTTATATATTATTGCTTTTTTTCCTTTGGTGCGATACTATAATAATATATATTATTATGATGCCGACAATACAAAAAAAAAAAAATGAATTCCTATACAAAATCAATTTTAGACGCAGTGCCGTTTTAAATGAGAACTATTTTCTCATTAAAAAAAATATATATATACAAACAAGCAATCGCAAAATACGTGTTGACGATATTAATATTGTTCATAATATTAATCGGTTTCTTGCTTTTATAAATATAGGGTTCTTGTAAAACGATACGCAATCTTATTGGGTACCTACAGTTATACTACCTTCTCGTATTATTTTTTCATCACTTCTACTAGTATTGTATTACCTTATATATATATATATATATATGTGTGTATATTATACGGTAAGAGCGAATGAGAAGGAAATGACCGATTTTGTCACACGCTGTTTTATATTGTTCTCGTTGTACGTTAATGTCATCATTATTACTTATTACCGGAGTGAAACGAATCTGAGGGACCAAAGCCACTTTAAGCCACCCTTATAAGGAAGCATATTACGTACGGTGGTCTAAGGTAAAAAAAAAAATAATAATATAACGTATTGCTATATATATATAGACAAGGATTTTATGTATACACCTACCTATACATAATATATTATAATTCTTCGTCTGTGTCCCTCGATTTTGTGGTCTAGTTAGTAGTAATTCGAAGGGTCGTTGGATGATTAAGTTTTATACATAATTTAGTATAACACATGCCGTAATGCCGTATATTATAATACATTATACCGTCAACAAAAACAAACACCACGCCGAGGACAATCACGAAGGCGAACAAAAACCCACAATTCGATTTGAATTCGCAAGATAATCTGCCAACGATTTGAAAACGAAAGACCCTATTGTATTTGCTGTACGCTGACTTTGGTTGGCTGGTCGTGGCTTCCGGTAGTCCTATGATCGATCCAGCTCAAACACTTCACCCCTTCACCGGTTCTAAAAAAAAACGTCTTTGCGTTAAATGTATATTGTATACATATATATTTGAAGACAAAGGGATAAACACCGTTCACTGAAATCCGGTACGATTGGCGAATAATATGATGAATATATTTTTCACACTCATTACATTTATCGTTTGTTCTGATGCACAATCAAATAATATATATCATTTCAATTGTTCAAATATACAAACCGCATAACAATACAATTATTAAAAAATAAAAATAAAAAAACTATAATGATAATATATACACAAAATTACTACAACTAATAATAGTAATTATCATAATTATTATTATCTAGCTAGTAATTTTTGTTTTTAATTATTATTATTAAGGTGTATAGTTTATCTTTATCGTGAGTACCTAATTATATTCTCTATTATATTTAATTACGAACGCCACATAATTAATATCAATGTCTCCAAAGTGTCAAATGTCATCGAATTATATATGATTAATACAAATCAACTATTGGCTCGTAAGTAATAAGTTTTACAAGATTTACAGGTACGATTTTCTAATGAGATAACTCACATTAAATAAAATATGTATATATTATTAGTTAATTACTTACTATATGAATATTATGTCTTCATTCTATTCCAACATAGCCCATTGCCAACTCGTTAATAAATAAATTAATGAATTATATACGAGTGAATAACGTCAAATTATAAATTAATAAAATGTTCCAAATTAATTTGTGTGGACTTTGAATGGATATTTGTATATTTTTGTTCGCTAAATATTTTTTCGGGCCGCCCAGACTGAAGTCGTGTTTTGACATTTGATGATTTCTATACATTTGAATAATTGAATGCAACGTATATTAACATATTTGTCGACTTATTAATTGCCAATTGAGCTAAAATAAAAATCAAAACAATCAAAATGGAACGCCATCATGATAGGAACATTAATTGATAAATTATCAAAACATGCATATTATATTATATTACTGTGTGCGCAGGGAAAATAATCTAATCCTACTTCTACAATTAAATGCCGGAAACTTAAATATGTCAACCGAATCGGAATTTCTGCAAAATCCCATTTGACAACTTTTAAATGAATACAACTATAACGGAGACGCTAATGTAGATAATCAATAGACTACCCTATACAAGCGCCTTTTAGCATTATCATATATAATATACATGTATAAATGATTAGATTTATAAAGCAATATCGTCTTAAAGAACTTCCTTCGCTGTTTTCCAACAACTCACCTGTCAAATCAACTTGTCAATAGGGGTTAAACCAAATTCCGCTACGAACTTCATCGAACCATGCTAAAAAATAATCTGAATCTGAACTTAACTAAACTTAAAAATAATCCGATCAGATGTTTCTGATTGAAAATTAAAATCCCCTCAAATCGCTACAAGTATATTTACCGGATGGATATATATATATATATACACTTGACTTAACCTAATCCCATTTGTATATGTTTTATGGGCATTTTTTTGCCGGAACGACGCCGGCGATCGGTGGTTATGGGCGGGGAATCGATTGATTGCGGCCGTGCGGAATCCGCGTCGGACGGAAGTTTGATTGGTAATTTTTTCCTTTCAGCGGCGCGGCGCAGATGGCGGACGAATGCGATTAAAGCAAAGCGCGTGCCGTAAGCTTTTATCGTCGTACCTACCTATCGTCGCCGAGAAGTCTTCCATCGACGGACTCGAAGACAAAATATTTTGCCTGTCATATATCATTCGATGGTAATTATTTAAATATTTACCTATATATTTCATATAATATACGATTATAATTCACACGCTATCTCGTTCGTAAATATACATAACATTTTGAAATAATATTATATTATAATAATAATATTATATAATAATAATAATATAATAGCAATGCGAGACGGGACCTAGAGGAGGAGTCCATACGACATTTTCACGAAGATTTTACCCTCAGCCGACAATAAACGCACAAGACAAAAAAAAATATTCAAGGGCGACCGGCCGCGTCGTAAGTAGAGTACCTATATATACCTATTTATGCCGGAGGAGTATTCTGCAAACGCATTATACGGAACGGGCTGGGCATATTGTTATATTATGTCACGACGACGTTGGGCTTATATTATCGCGTATACATCGTATGCACGTGCGTAATAAATTGTTATTCGCTGCGATATTCCAGATAATGGGAACAATAATAACGCAATAATATCGACTACCATCAGCCAGCATTCGGCAGCCATATAATATAATAATATATTATTATGATCTGCAGCGGCGTATCTATATATTATAATATGGAGGGCAGTAGGAGGGATCGAAAGGGAGTACAGCGGCACCAATGCTTCAAATACTTAGATTAGGGACCCGTTATTGATATAATATAATATAATATAAGTGCATAATAATGATACCTATGTTATAGCTAGTTATTGATTTTTATTTTGTTTTGTATTTCGATCGAAAATCGAAAATTTAATTTTAACAAGAACAATTTCTTCTAAGTCGTTTATTATAAATTATTATGCTGCCTACATATTTTCGTGCAAAGTTTCAAAAAATTTCAGTATATAACACAATAATATTTTAGTATATACGAATAAAAGATAAAACGAGTATTGTTCACTCGGATTTCATTCATTGTGCATTCGCCCAATGCTCGAGTCTAACATTGTCACCCCCGGGCCCAAAACGCCGAAGTTACGCGACGTTACAATCAAGTATGTCTCACATAGTATGTGTATAGAATAATATGATAATGATAAGAAGTGCAAGTCGCGCGCAGAGCTCTATACACGCGGGCGGCAGAGTGTCGCGGTGTGGCGGTGGTTCTCTCGAGGGGTTCGCGAGTTTTGATGGCTTAGCCGCTTTAAGGTCCTTCCCTTCGCCCGCCCCGCACGTTCACGCGGGGTCCGGATGCTGCGCCGCCGGAGAGTCGTAATAATGTATTATATCACAGACGACGGGGGCCGACGACCGCCGACGACAACGCGCTCCCGTCGTGGCAACACTGCCGGGCGGCGGGCTAACGAAGCCCCCCCGGAGAAGGCGCGTTTTTTTCCGTACAGCTTCGACGGCGTACTGGTAAGTGGTAACGACGACGGCGACGACGAGCCCAGGAGAAAGGCGGCGGCCGTCGTCTTCAACCGCCGTCGTTACCGCCGCCGCCACCGTCGCGCGCCGTCGTCGTCGTTGCGAGGCAGCTGCTGCCGCTGCACCACCCGCCCGACCGTCCATCTGCCCGCCGCCGCCGCGATTGTGTGCGCGTCGTTGTTGTCGGTAGCCACCGCCGCCGCCGTCGTACTCTCTCGCGAGCGCCTCGCGCATTACCGCTACGGTACGCTCGACGATCAGTTCAGTCAGCTCGGCCGCACAAGCTCGTCGTCGCCTTCGTCTTCGTTGTCGCACTCGTCATCGTCGTCGTAGTCGTCGTCGACCGGTGTTTTGAATTTTGCCTCTGCTCGCTGAAAAACATCGTTCCAATCGAATTTGTTGTACATTTTTTTTTCTCTCGTCCACTCCCGACTAGGACGTGAGTTTCACCCCACATGCGTTTTCCGTCAAATTTTTCCATATTATAATTTTATTATCCGCGCGGTATATACCACAATAACCGCCTTCGGCACAGTTATCATAATAATATAATATATTTGTCGTGGAGAACCTGCGGAGACATATCGAAGATCGCACGACAAGAGACATTGGCCTCTTGGTGGGCATATTCTGTGTGACTACGGTAAGGACGACCTTTATTACTATCATTATCATTAGAAGAAAGTTATAATTTTTAGATTTCCATCGCAAAAATTTTTATGTAGATGAGAATTACTTAATAGTATATTCCTATATTATATAAGTATTAAATATTATAATATTTTGTTGATGGGATTATAATTAGTATAATTAATAATATAATTCGGAAAATAATAAAACCGTAAACATTTTATTTATAACTTTTCTGGGCACATTTTATCTCCAAAAAAGAAAAAGTTTGATTTGTTTTTATGAACATTTTGACGAAATTTTGAGATATTGAATTTTAATTCAAAAGATTAGAGGTTTCAATGTCCTTTAAAAATGATTGCAAGAAAAGTCTTCACATAACATCATGATTTTATTTGGAATAAATATTTTTCGTAATTGAACGTAATTAAAGCTTTTCATGACATTTTTTAAGTTACTAAGAAAATAAAAAATACTTCAATGATTCATGGACTCTAGTTTTTGTGACTTTTGAATCAATGTTTATATCCCGGAAAATAAATCTTGATCAAAAAAAAATCTAAAATTTTAATTTTATTGTGTAAAAAAAAAATTAATAACTTCGTCTTAACTTCTATCCACACACATTGTTAAGTCATATACCTATAGCTAACCAATCAATTGGAAATACAATTTAAAAAGACAATTCCAAGCAAAATTACACGAAGGGAATTTTTTTGAAAATTGAGAAACTTTTTTGATTTTGGATGCAAAATGTGTTAAAAATAAAAATTGTTTCTACTTCTTCTAGTAGATTGATTTTAATAACAAAGTGAATGTGATTAAAATTGAAAACCTCATAAAAAATATGTTTTGCCCATAAAACACTTATAATATTATAGAGTAGAACTTTTAGGTAGGTATATGGAATAAATATTGATGTACGTAGGTACTTCTGTTGTATAATATACTCAAAATATATAGAAAAATGTAGACATTGTTTTAGTTCACCAATATACCTATTATTATAGAATTTGTTTAAGGGCAAAGTCGTAAAAAGTTTTATTTGTTAAAATTAAAAAAACTTGTTTGTTTCCGTAAAATAAAATTCATTTTAATAAATTGTTTCGAAAAACTAAATATTTTATGATTTTTAGGTAAAAAAAAATTTCCGCATTTGTTACGAAATTAAATACCCAAACTCAATACAAATAATTTATCCTTTGTATTTATAATTTAAGAAACTTTTATTTCTAACTCTATTATTACAAGTAATTACAAGGTTTAACACAATATGGATATAAATTGAATTAGTCCATTTTAAACAGTTTTCCGTTAACAAATACTTGATTAATAATTTACAAAACGTGTTACGAACTTCATCGGCTTTCATCAAAACTCGTTTTGCTAATACCTTTAACAATAAATATAATATATTATATGAACATTCTGCACGATTAATTAAACGTTCCGTATTTTCCACGTTGGATCATATATTTTGTAATCAATTAAAATTCGATTGTTTTTAGTTCAATGTCATGTCTAGTAGGAGTATCTTTTTTTGCATTGTTCTCGTACATATTGTATTTCCTGATTGCCACGATTTATTGCGTCAACGGTATTTTATATATTTGTTTTATTATCACCAACTAGTACAAAATGTATTTATTTTATTTCATGTGCAAAATAAATTTACATTCGTGTATTATACTATAGGAACCTAGTATAAAACCATCGCATACATTTTGTTTGGCTAAACCGATTTTAGTATTTTACTGAAATATCTGTGAGAACGAACGGAAAATTGGGTATCTCGACGTCCCGGGGGTGTGTAAAATGCATATAAACTACGAATATAGTGGTTTACCTACCCGTACATTTTTTTTACTTATTTATTATTATTATTTTTATTTATTGAAAACGTTCTGAAAGAGTTTTACGAAACCGATTCCTTTCGAATAAAACGCTCCCTTTTCTAGCCATAGTCTACAATAATAATATTATTTATTTTAATCTATACAATTCATGAAGTCCTACATAATAACAAAAAGATGATGTTTTGTTATTATGAAATCGATAAAATAGTTTTGTGGTTATTCGAAATTGATTCTATATAATAATATTCTCGTGCATATATATATATATATATATCTTAATACATATATATAAGACCTCTAGTAGTCGTAGGCACAACGTTTTTTTCGATCTATTCAAATTTATTAAGTATTATTGCCTAACGTTCCGTCCAGTGTGTCAAATTATGAGATGATAATATGGTAGTTGAGAGGCAAGTTCACTTTGGTTCTCGTCACGTCCGATATCTTAGAAATCCGGTTATAATACGGGCGATTGACCACAAACTGTAACCAAAAAATGTATGCATACCTATCCAATTAAAAATAAAATTAAAAACTTATACACACTAACCAAAAAAAAATTAAAAATCTATAGGTAGTATTATTATTTTTTTTTTTTATTGTTATTATTATTGTTATTATTTTTGTTATTATTATTATTATTATTATTATTATTATTATTATTATTATTATTATTATTATTATTATTATTATTATTATTATTATTATTATTATTATTATTATTATTATTATTATTATTATTATTATTATTATTATTATTATTATTATTATTATTATTATTATTCGTATAATTGTTGTTGTCTTTAAGTTTGGTCATATAATACTAAATGGATTATATTCGAGGACAAGTAGATGCTGATGTCTATGTCCAGAAAAATTCCCTATAGCACTGACTATGGCGTAGTGTTTTCCCTGGGACTGTATACGTATATAAAGCTAAAACGGTATTAACAAACAAAACAAAAAGCACGTATACAGCTATCAGCTGGGAATACACTAGAGGCAGAGTCATTAATGCAGTATAGGTTAGGTACCTATATATATTTTGTACAACGGTCGTAACATATTAGGTTTTGTTGTGCGTATGCCACAGTGGACTTTAGAATATAGCTCATAATATAGTGACCCAGATCCCATGAGGAACCTGCAGCACTGTTGGTGTATATAAAGGATTCGTCGGACTTTAAATACCTTTTTGTGAGATGTACTTTGTTGCAAAATGTGTATATGAACCATTTTTGCGAAAAACCAATATAGTGTCGATATGTACAACTGCGGCCCGATGCAGCGATCTCAAGGGCATTCTTATGTAATATATGTATATAAACTATGTTCCTATATAGTGTTACTGACGATATTGTTGTGCTATTAGTATGATAGCATCGAATTGGCAATGAAGTATCTATTTTCCATTAAAACCGTTAAGTACGTATTTTGCTTATAAATGTTAACCACTCCATCGGGTATTATTTGCCAGTACATAGCCTTTTTTTATGCAAATATACCTATACATATTGTAATAGTAGTTATATTAAATAGGTATTATAATTTATTACTATTATTATACCGTACCTTTATACAATATTTACGTTTTAAAATTAAATAATCGTTATGCGTTAATCTGCCAACCAGTTCGATTTTTTGTAAATAAATTACATTCTTTTTTATCTTTGAATAATTATTTCGGTGCCAAAGACCAACGTTGTAAAATATTACAACAGACTAAACGTATTATCTTTCATTAGGGCGCAATGCAATTATTCAATTTGTATATACAGCTACAGCAAGTTCAATATTAAACATAATCTGAGAAATTAATTACATCGATATTCGGTTTATGGTCATAGCCAGTACATAATCCATTAATACTGTCATTCCCAACATCACAAACTCGTAATTTAATAACATTTTGGTTATCGAGCCATTTCCATCTGACAGATACAATTACCGTACACATACGCAAGTTTCCTATTATTCAGTAATTCAATGTTGTAACATAATAAATCAAATTGTTTCAAGTAACATATATATCAGTATCGTCAATCGTAGGCTAAACTGTTGAATGTTAATAATATTTGTATACAAAATGTATACAGTGGTGTATATTGCTTCGTTAAAAAAAAAATTGTATTATGATTACTATCATATCTTATATTTTAATAGTTGTTAATTACTTTTAAAATTATGGTCTTTTGTGCTTCTTTGGAAATGAAATTGACTCAAAATGTAGATTTCATCTTTTCTAGATTGACAGGAAGTTTTAGTTTTTACTATACCTTCTATAGAGATTACAAGTTTACTGAACAATATGTTTACATGCTTACTAAATTGCTCGTCACTTAAACTTGTTTATATCGAAACTTTGAACTTTCCCTTCCACGCATTCAAAATTAAATTATTCTTAATGCATAAAAACAATACTTCCTACACTCGAAAATATATGTTTGACTCTGTATTTGACAGATGATATATATACTCAATGTCAGTGAGCTTGGAGTTAAAATTAAGCTTATCAAATGCATATTAGGTTAGGACCTGAGCATTTGTCTAATATTATATCGTATGATTATAAAATATTTTATTATTAATCATATAACATGTCATGATTTTTTTATTTTCATAAATATAATCGCTACAGTAAGCTCTAATGAAGGTCTTGCACATTATTCAACGGCTGTGTATTCTATAGTAAAATTAAAACGTATATATATATACTTGAAAGTCAAGATTCTAAGTTTTGATTAAAGTCATGATTCAACTTAGTTGTTTATGCTAATATCTGTAAAGAAAAACGTGATATTTACAAAATATGGTACAAGACTTGGTATCCCTTCGTGTTTTTAGGGGTGGCTTACTTTATATTATCCTCATTGATTTTTTTTTCACTATTTCATTCTTTATTTTGAAAAATGGTCGTTGAAAGTAGCCTCGTAGCCTTTGGGTGACGTTTTCCACGCTGGTATTAATGGAGCTTGGCTGATCGGATAGCAAAGAGCATATACAACTCACCCGCAACATAATATCCAATAGAGTCGTGTGTTCAGTGTCCGAAATAGGGGTTTGCCGAAAATCTTGCCCTACGTATCCGTGTATAGTATCCAATGGCAACGTGAAATATAAATTATGTCTGTTGCGTGTAGTGAAATGCGGGTGTTCTAGAAAATTTCCGAGGACGTCCAAAATCTACCATTCACCCCCCTCGGCGAGGATATATAGAAAGAATAATTAAAACTCATTAATTGTTCAACAACAACAAAAAATGTGATGTATTATTAAACATTTTAAAAAGGAACATCACATGTTATATTTTGTGTATCTGTGTGTGTGTGTGTGTGTGTGTGTGTGTATAGCTGCACAGTACTCTT
>NC_042493.1:74611667-74651206 GCF_005508785.2 Acyrthosiphon pisum
CAGGCTTGACAATAGACACAGACTTGCTCACACACACACACACGCCGCCGTTTACCGTCATTTTACAGAGAACGCGTTAAGTGCACAACGAAATAAAAAAAAAAAAATAAAAAAATTACACTTGCGTTCCTTCACTTAGAAATAATATATACAAAAGAAGGTCTCGCTTTGAACTCTGTGCGCGAAGGGTAATTAATATAACAAAAAAATGTGAAAAAAATTTCTGGAAAAGGTTATGAAAACTTACATTCTGCTGCCGCTCGTACACAAAAGATATTTTTAGAAAGACTACTACATAACAATATATAATATACACTTATGTATAATATGATGAACAGTACAATTTACACGGTGCTATGATAAAATATATATCATTATCAATATAATAAATATGTGTATTTGTCCATGTATATGTGTGTATGAGGGTGCGTGTGTGTGTTTTTTAGTTATGAGGGCGTAAATACAATAATTCACGTGATTTAGGGTCGACTAATCCCCTTCGGGGCGATTATTATGTTTTAAATATATTGCGAATTTAAATAGGACAATGCCATTTTTCGGCCATTGGTTAATGGTCCGGTTAACAAAACCTTCTGTTTATTATTGATATGCTCTTGGATTTTGCTCGTTTTGACGTTACCAACGGATTTATTTTCATATTTTACACTATTAATAATACGCATCACTGTCAAAAATCGTAACGCCGATTTCAATACCTTCATATTCGAGTTCATATTTATCTGATATATTTCCTACATTGGACCGCATAATATTATATTATAACTTATATTATATTATAACTTTTAGTAAAACAAAAAAAAAAACACTTTTAATTTAATTTCACATAAATACATTTAAATTATATATATTACAAATGTGTGTGTCTGAGATAGAATATGTTTTGAAGTTTAACGCCCGTATATATCAGAGAAAAGGTTGTGCAGTGCGAGCTTACTGCAAAGGATGTGTGTGACAGCGGTTAGCTCCAAACTTTCGAACCCAGCTTAGACGTTATTGAGTTTTAAAAGTATTTGACCGAATAAACATTTTACCAGGAATGTAGGAAAAAATTGAAGCTGGCTGTAGAGAACTTTCGAGAATTAAAACCAAATGTCCAAAATATAATACTAAGAAAATTACAATCCACCCGGGTGTTTTATGCGCTTTTATGACATGCCTTCTATTCTATCATAAAATTCACAGATAGGTAGTTGACGTGTATTATATTATACTCTCGAATAAATGTTTGTAAAACAAAACCACATAAATCCAAGGAATGTGAATTTATAGTTAACGTTGTTGAAATATGAACATCCATATTATATTGGTAACGATTATAATACTATACGGGCGTGATTACTTAGCGTTATTTTGTAACGAATTTCGTACAGTCATGCAGTTATTTCAATACCTAATCACTTTTAGTTTATCTCGCAATTTGTTCACGTTATTTGTTCCAAATAGAAATTTTAAGAATTTAAGATATTATATCTGGTAATAATATGCATGACGAATGTAACTGCACCTCGTGCGTATTTGCAAAAATCGTATAAACCAATTTCGGTTTGGCATCACACGCAACCGTCGTCCAGTCGCGTCCACTATAAAGAAAACATGTGTAATTGCGTAAGTACCGAATATACCGATGAAAAATGTATAAAGTCCATTAAAAAATAAAAAGATGGCCGCTTTAGTGGCTCTGGGCTAGTGCTGAACGACACCCGAGGGACCGACCATAACGCCGCCGCCGGACCGGCTCTCTATCACTCTCTACCGTGTTCTTATAACCATGTTCGGGAATCCCATTCGGCAAATGCGGAGTTTGGTAAAAAATTATTTTCACATTTCAGTAAACGATATTATATGTAGTTACGGTGCCGGGGCGAACCTCACCAACCCCTTTTTCCGGTCCTTTAGAAAATCCTGCACGAAACGTTATCGACTCGGGTGCGGCGACCATCGCGCGTATAAAAATATTATATAGGTACCCGTATGGAGCCGTCGGTGTGGATGCAGATCGTAGGTGTATGCGTCAATTACTTACCACCATAGACGACAATCCTCGGATCCGATCACCAGATCGTTTACTGTCCAAATTTTCGATCGTATACAGGTATACCCACTCGAAAACTAAAAGCCGCGGATGACGGCGGTTACGATGCCCTGTTTGTTTTAAACGAAATACGGACATAATCCACGGGGCGGCGTGCATTATAATGTACATATAAATAAGTAATGCGAAACCTTTGAGTTTGCGTTTAAAAAGTTAGACCGCTGCTTTATGGCTCTGGGTAGTCATTTTTTTTTAATTTTTCTTTTCACTAAAACTTTTAGACTACTGCGTTGTCGTCGCCGTCGCACCTCATTTAACTTAAATTTTTTTTAATCACGTTTCGGGTCGTTTCCTCCACGCAGTTGTCCCCGCGTGCGTTAAAACACGAATTTGACGAATATTAAAAACGTTTCGTCACGGCGGTCGTCATCGTGGTGCGCTTTCGCGTGTATCTCGCTATCACAATATTATTATAATAATATACTGCACGTCGCAGAGTCGTGGAATCCACGCGAGAAATTCCTTTTGGATTACGCGACACTACTGCGCGCTTTACCTTATCATGTTATAATATTACACTGTAAAACCTAATGTCATATGTTTTACTATTATTTTGCGTATCATTGTATAAACGCATACGGTGGGTAAACGCGTGCAACGAGTATAGAATAAACTCTTGTTATTATTATTATGACGTGTGTGTATAGTATTAAAATAGGTAGTGAAAAATGTCACGTGCTGCCGTTTTTGTTAGGCCGCGGGATGAAAGGAGCGGGGGCGGAGGGGCGGACGACTTAAAAACGACGGACGGAATAAACTCGGTTCTGCGGAAAGCCTTTATGACGTCGCGTGTAATGTCCCACAAAAATGTGTGCGCGCAGGGAACAAAATAATTATATACACAGCGTCTACTCCTACACCGCTTCTTTGTCATTCTCCGCTGCAGCTGCTTAAAACTCCCCTCTTACACACACACGCGCACACACACATAGGTAGTAATCAACAACTTGATGATTGTGTGCGTATATTCATGTACAATGTACATACACGAGATTATGAAGTGTATATGTATTATGTATACGCGATCGGCCACTAAGTGTGTACAGTGAAGCCTATGATTGGATGCAATAATACAATACCGCGCGGGCCGTGGGGTGGCATTAATTAATTTCTCAAAGTAGATTTTTCCTCGGAAAATAGATCAAAAACTAAAACTGTTAGCCGCACGCACGTTCGGGTAGGTGTAACTATAATTGAATTAATTCGCCACCGCTCGCCCGATTTCCCACCCTCCTATTGTACTCTGCAGCAGGCTAAAATAAATATCGCATTTAATCAGCGACGGCGTACGCGGGCGCGTTTCAAGTAAATCAAATTTGTCGGGACAACGTCGTCTGTTTTCACGAGTGTACCCGCCCCGCGCCGTCTAAATTGATTGTTGATTAAATACCTAGAGGTACGCCGCTGACGCCACCGACACCAAAAACGCCACCATCCCAGTCATTCCGCCCACAATGAAAAATATATATAAATTAATATAATAAAACCTAAATATGTTATATTATGATATTATTAATATTCTGTAATACGTTTGAATATTGTTTATCATAATATTTTCTATGAGACTTTACCAATGTGACGTTAAATTATTATTATTCCGGTTAACGGTTTTGCCAAGATAATTAATTGTGTACACTTAGTCGCTTTTCACGATGAAACATCGTTCCGAATTAGCGCTTAATTTTTTTCCGCAGTTAATATAATACCGTATAATAATAATTAATAATAACCTGCTTCACGGGATATAAATATAATTAAAGACCAACCATTCCACTCCCCCACTCACGCCAACCATAAAGTTATAATCGGGTTTATATCGCTTATTGTTGATGGTTGTGTCGACGGTCAATGTTTACTACCTATGTATAATATATTATATATATTATTAAAACGTTGTTCTTTCGTACCAAGTCGTCTGATTATTAAGCATTATTTATTGTTGTTGTCATCTTTTTACAGTCTCTTAAAACAACCTCCGGATAAAACGGGTGTAGCCCAGCTGCCCCCTCTAATTAACCTTTTTTTTGTACCAATACTCTCATCGCTAAAAAAAAAATATTGAACCTACCAATTGCACTTAAAACGGGTCATCGACTACCCTCGCGTGTTATTCCTATATTATAATGGTTATCAATTGCATTATTAACTGAACTTAAATAATATTATACATCACATCAAACAATACCCCTGTTTTTAATTTTTTTGTATTTTAACGTTTTACTCTACATAGGATTCGAGTAACGATCAAAATTAACTTAACAATTTAAAAATATGGCTGTTGTTTTAAGAATAAAAAATAAAAAATTACACGATAAGATACAAAGATCGGACATTGGCGCGTCTTTTTTTTCTCACTTCAACTCAGAATAGATCTCCCATGGGAGACGGTGTGTTGTGTAAAGTACAATTTAATTTTAAATGATTTTTTTTTAATTATGCCATTTAAATATTATTCTGAAGGGAGATTATAACCTCCTCATAATCATTACTTTCTGTATTATTTTAATTTATTCGTTTAACATTTGAAAATATTGAAAAATGTCTTCTTGAAAATAGTATCCAAATACAAATCCTATACGCATCCCATATATTATAGGCATGACCTATGTCATATCGATCGTATACTTATGTGGTTTTCACAACAGGTTATGAACTTTTTTTCTTCAAAAAAATGAATACCACAAAGTGATTACCTAACAACATCGAAAATGTAAGACTATATTATTATAGTAAAACCCACGTAACCTGAAACGTTATTCTAGGAGGGCAATTGCATGTGTATTGACCTACAAAACGCTGAGTGCAATTAATATTTAATACATTTCTTATCAATAGAAATTATCTTTTTTTCGTTTTACGAGCCCGATAAACATGCTATATACAGGCCAGTAACAATATTATTTTTACTGTAAACCATCAACATGTCAGAGTTTTTAAAATCACCACCTTGGTCAGCAATTCTTTTATAGCTCGTGAGTGGGTGGTTTGACAAAAACGCACACACCGGATATTATAATATTACCGTCACTAACTATACAGCGGCACTAAGAGCGGTTGGCGTGGCACGCGGTTTTACCGCACTCAGTGTAGTCAGGGCTACGGGTTTTTAGAAAAGTTGACGCCGGGGGCAACAAACAAACCACCGTAAAAGTAGTTTTAAATTTTAACAGTATACCTACCTAATTAGGATTTTTTTTTTTACATTTTTTCTCTTCGCAATTTGATATACTCATTATGGTGGCTATATAGGCATACATTGTCCTAAGAATGGTAAAAAAATATTGCCACTCCCCGAGCAGAGCCGCCGGGGGAAATTGTCAATCCAACCCAATCAAATACCGCGATTCACTTAATTTGGACCTGCGTGTACAGTAACCGCGTTTGTCTTAGACGTTATCGACTTTGTTATCACATCGCGGCGCATGTGCATACATGTTAATTTATAGTATATGAATTATAATAGATATAATTATACGCGCATATTATCATAATATATTATTATTATTATTATTATTATTATTGTGATAGCGATCGTTGCATATAGAATGAACGGCGTTTATCGAAAATCGCCACTCGCTATGCACAACGGCGACAACCCGCCGCAGCAGTTATTATGATATTATTATATTCGGCCTAAACCCGTAATTATCGCCTTCTATGCGTTTGTGTATAATACTGCAAATAATCGAATGTCCCGCTCATATATTGTGCCTAGGTACCTATAATATGCATTTTTGTCTGTGCGTTATGTCGTGCCGTACGAGCGTATAATAATATAAATGTTCGATGGCAATAATAATTAGGTATTACTCGTGAAAATCATCGCTTAAACGTCTCGACGGGTACGTGCGGCGCGCGCTCACGATTTCCGCTCGACCTATACCCCCGCGTTTCATATTATTACCTAGGTATATTATGTATGGTCCATATTAGATAACCGACGCCGGAGCATATTCTAGATAGGTATTCGCGAACAGCGCTTACACGAGTAACCCAAAGTGTACACCGCGTAAATGCGATACGCGTGTATAATATTATAATATTATTATCTCGTGTGTGTGTGGTGTAGTGTGTACGCGTTGTATAAATAATATATTACATTGTGTGTAGTTATGTTATAGGTACAACTACACTAGCCGATCGTCGGCGTCACGAATTTCGCCATGTAATAATAATAATATGCCTACTACACGCGCCTTGTGATGCGTATTTACAGATAAAAAGTGGCTTTTATATTTTGACATGAAGGATTTTCGGGACACCCCTCCGCAGGGTTAATATTATATAATATGAAATCGCGTGCGCGGCTCGCCCGTCACACCTATATGTGTATAAAATATTATGGCGTGCATCATAATGTGTGCATTATATTATGTACATATAATATAACGGCGTGGGGCATGTATGCTGCTCGTTTTGACACGGAAAAGCAGAGGCGGCGAGGACGAGAATTCGGGACGGATAAAAATGAAACCCACCCCTCTCCCTCCGCTATATTATAGTAATATAGCCAGAAATATCGCTCGCGAAGGGTTAAAGCTAAACCGCTCGCTTCTGCGGCGGGTAAACACGTATAATACCTATGTATATAATAATATATTATATTCGATCCGGGTACGAGCTTTTCTGTAGTGTCCGTATGTGTGTATAGTAAGTGCCTGCACGAGAATACAATACTACTCTACCGTGTACGGATGTCACTTTATATCTGTCATACGTGTAAGACCTACCACCGACCGAGCGCTCCCCCACCACCCCCCTTCAGTATCACTGCAGCATCGTCGTTTTGGATGAGAGTGAAAATAACACTTTCCGTCCGGCAGCGTTGGCTTTCGCACGGCGGTCGGCCGTGGAAAGTGTCAGCCAAAGTGAAAATTTCGCTTTCCATGCGATATTTAATGCGGGGCAGCATGCCACCACGGTCCGCGGTCATATATATTATGATATATTGTAATGATACATATATGCCCACAAAACTTTGCCAGATGTTTGAGGTCCAAAAACCTAATAATTCGTATAATGCATTACGTCATTATAAGTTTATCGAAAATGTATTCGTACGATTAATATTTCCATATATTTTATCATAGTACCTACCTACAGTATAATATTTAACCGTGGTGGAAAATCGTACTATCCGATTTTGTCGAATTGTCGTCGTCTTCGTCCGACGGCTGCTGTCTTTAATATTCTCAATGTACGCACCGGTACGATGCGCTTATTATTATTACTATTATTACATTGCAGAACCCGCAACCGTCCGCCCGATTTCTGTAACCGTATACCGCGTACTTCCGCCGCCGGGTCGGGTGGTTATAGGTATATACTCGCTGAGCCTAGTTGTACAACCACCCGGACCACGGTATATACGGGCGACGTGGGATGTGCGTGTGTGTGTTTGCATATATAATATAATAATATATTATACACGCGTGTGTATGTCATGTAAATATAAAATATGCGAGGACGTCTTCTCTGTGCCGCGTACATTATGTATATAATAATAATAACACCGTACAATATCGATCTGCAGGGCGCACACGAAACTACCACATGGGCGGGTGTGTGAGTGGTAACTGCGGCGGCGTTCGCTCGAGCCGAGTTCGGTCCTTGCACCGGAATCGTAGTAATAATATAATTCGCCACAGATCGTCAACGTGGCGTTATAATATTATTATTATATTATTTCGTATTTACGTCCATCTATCATTATTGTTATTTTTTTTTATTTTTTTTTTTTTTACCATCGAATATCATTACACCGCATTATATAATGCACGTGATTTTTTTCCGTGTGGTACAACAACTACACGGTCGACGTAATAATTTTACGATATATTATAAATTATAATACATGACGTGTAATATCATTCCGTGTAGGTACACCGCGAGTGCGCACAACCCGTTTTCGACTCGAGACGGAGTCGACTTGTGTATTACGAGTTACAACAGTATATACTATGTATAGGAGGTATGTTATACGATAGTAGTACAACTGAAACTACGACCGCGATGCACCGGTGGAGGTACATATAATATAATATTTAATACAGATATATATTATGATTATAATATTATTTTCGATATCAATTTTTTCTGCGTACGCCGCAATGATATACTGCCGCGTGTATTATATATCACCGAGACCCGTTTCGGACGATTTATCGGTTTGGCTGCGGAATTTGCGACCGCGCTAATAATATAATATATAGCATAGACTGCACACACAGCGCGTGTATGCATTATTATAACTATGGTGTGCTCGCGCTAGTTTTAAAAATTGTTCCGTCATAATTATTTCCATAATGCATACAATAGTGTAATGTGCGCACTCTAATTGGGTTTTAATCCGTAGTACGCATTATACAGCATTATACAGCCGCGACGTGGGTACATAATGACAATTTATTATTATTACCGTTTTTTTTTTTTATTATTATTATTTTTTAAATTAGCTTTTTAATAGTTAAACTATTATTACGGCTCTTCGTGCCGATTTATTATTAATCGTCGTTTATGATGTGGCCCCTCGCATACGATTATAACTGCAGCTGGTCGGGTTAAAGCGCCATATCTTCGAATTCCTCGTGCGCAGCCAGGTATAATATAATTCTTGTACCTGCCTATAATATATTCAGCGAATATGGTATCTTAAGGATATACCGATTCCCATCAGCGATGATTGAACTCGGTCCGAATGTGGATATTATATTATACATATTATATCCTCATTCAGAATGCATTCTATAATAATAATTGTACCTATATACGTTTGGTGAATGTCGTCGTCCGAATGCGTGAAAAAATCGTGTTCAGTATAACTGATCGCGATCGTCGAGTTTTATTCTGATCATCGGGCGATTATTATACATTGCGCTCATAATTTTGATTTAGTATAACAACATTGTTATATCACTAGTTATATTAAAGTAGGTACATACCCAGGTAAACGCAGCGAAATGTTATTATCTTTGTAATAGTAGTACTACAAGTACATAATAATATAATGAGTAATAATAATGTTGTAATGTATGCATGCATGGATACTTGATCATATACATTATAATGTAGCGTTTATATAATATTATATTAGGTTATACCTAATATACAGCCAATATTCTACCAAACAGATTGTCCCACAAAGAGTATTACGAATTCAAAACAGTCGTTTTAGGTATCTATCTATAATCAGTGTTTGTATTAAATATTTATATTATATTATATTATACCTACTGAAGAAGTAATATTATTAAAATATATTATGATGATAATATTAACTACTGTCTGTTAAAAAAGCTATATCGGTATAGATACAGCTGATGTGTTAGACTAAAGTACTAAACTATATAATATTGTTTTTTTACTAAAAAAAATTCCGTTTCTTGCAATTTTAAGTTTATTTTAGATTCAATTTAATTATTTTTGTTCAATTTCATGGAATATTATTGTTTATATTATATTATATAAATATAATTGTTTTTATTTCTATTTTTATTGTGCAGTCGTTTTTTCACTTTGCTCTGGATTTTTTATTCGTATAGGTACAACTAATTGAGATAACGGTGTATTTCTATCAAGTTAACATATTATTTAGATATAATAATAAACCGATCATGAAGTTTATGTGTGTAATTTGTGATGTTGCAGAACAAACATAATACTAAAATAATATATTTGTCATGTTATTATTATAGACGTTTATCGTGCATATTATTATTACTATTATAATATATTAGGTGCTTATATTATATTATGTTCACAAGAATTTTTCAATTTATTTTACTACGTGTTGGCGACACCTCGACGACTATAATACACGCGGCCGTGTAATCGGTATCGGCGTCATTTTAATCGTCTGAAGTTTTTATGCGATCTAGGAAAATATTGACTTTGCGGCGCGAGACGATCGTATCGCCACGTTCACGTCACGTTGAATTACAATGTCTCAGATTTATTATGCGTCACTAGTTGTAGGACTCACGATACGATGTATATGACTGGAAGATACCTAGATACCTATGCACAAGTATACTTAAAAATAAATTACGTTCAGACACGACGTTTTAAAATATATTACAATATACATGTATAATATTGCACATTGCAATATATAAATACACAATATATAAGACATAGGTGGCGTACACAGCAAAATATTACATTATAATACATCTGTTCATAATCTATGCACAATGGATGCGCAGAGTACCTTTAGTAGAACTGTCTCTCCTGTAAAAAATATGACACGATAAGTGATATTTTATAAGAAGCGTATTATGTAGCTGTTATAATATTACTTACTAGTCATGTGTACACCTGTGTTAATCGGGCAGGAGCGAATTAAGTCAGCTGTTCCTAAACGTCTGATGTGACCCGTTTGAACATGACACGTTTATATATCTATAAAATTCAATATTATAATATTATTATATACATATATATCATTTTTATAATCTAAACTCGAAGAGCGCACTTGAGTTTATTTTAAACAGCTAACGCGCTTATGTCGCCATTGTTTTATGCGTACCTATGCATATTTGTGTACATTGTGATAAAAAATAATAATAATGATGATGATACTAGTAATAAAATGTATAAAAACAGGAGGTAGGTAATAATAATACATATAATATGGATCAACGCAATGGGACGTCGATAAAAATATGCGTTTATACAGAACGCATCCTATATGCATGTATCTATATGCGCGTATTATACCGAACAATAATAAAAATAATAATAATAATAACAATACGCGATTGTGAAAAATAAAATCATCTCTGCAAAATCTTGCAGCTGGTGTTTGGCTGGTATTTTCTATAGGTTTTATATTCCCATACAAACGCCTACTTGGCATTGGACAACAATGCTCGATATGTGTAATAATATATGTGAGAGTGTGTAATGTGCATATGTGTATTGTGTGTATATATAATATATATATATTATACACATGTTATATATATATATATATATAATTGACGGGTCTAAATTTAATTTCGCTCGTAAAGGTGTCGTACACACAAAAGGAAGAGTCTTTTTGTTTGGGCGTTAATTCGGACCGGTGAAAAAAAAAACCGCATAGGGGATCGAACATTTGGTAAACGTCCAACAGCAGCGCGCCTTGGACGGATTTTGTTTCGCGTCGGAACGTTTCAACTGTTTCGAGGGCTTGAGAAAAAAAAAACCACAGAGACGAGAGAAAAAAAATAAACCGGGAAATTACTTCGGCTCGCAGCAACTACTTACTACTATTTTGGTCGTTTCACACGTATTCCGCAAAGAACGATAACGACGACGTCGCATGCACCAGCGTATAAGATATGAGTGTACAGGAGGCACAAAACTGTGTTTTTCCGTTTTTCCATAAACTCGACTCGGGAAAACGTGCAAACACAATATCCGGGTAGCGCACACTGTATATTTATTTATATTATATTCACATTTATTTAAAAATATATGGCTCGATCCGCAGCTAAAGCTCCGCCAATATACGAAATTATTGGATAAACGACAGTTTTCTAAAAGCGGTAATCTCCTCTCGAATTTCTGGGCGGAAAGTTTTAAAACTAATACCAGTCAAAAGAAGCAAACTTGCCGAAGTTTTTGCGAGCCAGCAGTTCTATAGATCAATTTGGACAAACGCTTATAAACGCCGCAAAAGTCGTGAACCGTAAAATTCCATTAGGTTTTAATAACCGCATTCTTCGGTACATTCTTTTCGATTGTCTACTCGTTTTTTGCGCTGTCGACAAGAAATAAAAATTAAACTAATTTTGTCGATATTTTATTTCAAATCGCGCATGAAATTGTATTGTATTCCCGCAGGCGTGTTCTCTGTAGTGATTTACTGATTTAGCATTTTGTTTTTCTCTCGAAAAACTGTATATGCATCCAGCTCGCTATTTTATTTACGTCGTGTAGGTAGTTAATTAAAATAATTTAATTATTGTACCTATAACTGAATACACTGCAATGCGTACGGTTGCGTTGTGGAATTTGTATACGTATAAACACGTCATTAACATGGGCGGAGGTATATAGTGGAAAAAAAATTAATAAAACATTTTAATATTTACATATTTATTAGAATTTATTCGATGTGTTTAAATTAAAACCAATCAAAATTCTTAGGAAATATTATTATGCAGAGTGTGTAGTAAACGTAACACGGTGTAACACGCCGTTTCGTCATATTGACGACTGAATGTTTAAAAAGTATTATAATTAAAACGTTGTGGAACAAAATAATATATTATATATTATTTTTTTTCCAAACAAAACGAACATCTCATTGACGTCGACGTGTTTCGAAGGGCGAAACCTACCTAATATCCTTTCTGAAAACGCCTATGCAAAATTTACTTGACAACATGGACGACTTTTAACGTTAGACACATTAATAGAATAATGGCGTCGTGGTACGATGATGGATATAATATTCATTCATTACATTCATATATTATCATCATTATCATCATCATTATGTTATTATTATTATTCTCGAGTGGGACGAAAAATAAATAACAAACGGCTTTAACAAAACATTTGCGCCGCTCAAACTATTAAAAAACAATTAAAAACCATTATTCATCCCGTTTTAAAACCGTAGTAATCTCGAATGTTTTTTTCTCGCTCTCTCGTCGCTGTTGTCATCATCGCTTCCTGCCGCCACCATGAAGCGAAAAGAAAACTTTCCTAGCAGGCATGATGTTTTCATGAAAATTATGCCCTGCGAAAGCCGGTAAACAAAAAAAACAATAAACAAAATATAGAAGTTTGCCGTAAACTTGTAAATGCATAATACGTACCTATTACGATATTACAATAATATTACACAACACCGCGCCTTGCGCACATTTCACGACGTGCATTTATAATAATAATTAGACTGATATTGAATCAGATCGATAAATTATTGACCAGCATTAACATATAATTTTAAAATTTTTATTATTATTGGATAGTTGTTTGAAAAAAAATAATAAAAAAAATATGTAGGTGTATGTCCAATATAGCGCCACCAGTTTTTCATCAAACACTCCATTATTGTAATATTATATTACACGTCGGGACGACTATTATTATTATTACTACCTATAGTCTTCAATGTTCACTTTTCCCTCTCACCTACGATAACCGATTTCGAGGTTGACCGACTTCAACGCGTCGACGACATTAAACGCACCTACAAGGTCGATTCACTTTGTCCCTATCGTTTTTCTGTGTGTGTGTGTGTGTGTGTGTGTGTGTGTGTGTGTGTGTGTGTGTGTACACTGATACACGATATGGCTTTAGTAAATTAACAAGAAAGCATAATAATATCATAAGCTGTTTCGTTAATCCAAAATCACATAGAGCTATCTGCGTGATGGTGAAATAAATTTAGGATCACTCGTAAAACAGCGTTAATTTATAAGTCAATGAAACGTTTTTTCTCCATTATATTGCGCAACACCTGTCGATAGTCGTAAAATTGCATAAGCTCGTAGTGCATTATGTGTACACATTATAATGTATACCTACTTCATATTCTAGGCCCGATCGTCGTTTATTAGTTGTCGACTGAAGTGCGTTTATCCAAAACTATACACCCACCCACCAACCCTCCAATCCATATCCCCCGCGGTTCTATCCATTTTGGTTTGTTGTACCGGAGGGATTTCCAAAAGCTCGAAGAGTATATTTCATTTTCGACAAATTTACTGCGCTGCAGTGGCGTCCGAGGAGAAAAAACATCGGAACTGTAATGTTCCCCCTCGCCATCGTCCGACTCGGTGCAGCTGACGTGGCCGACGTGGTCGTAAAACTCTGCACGCATTTCCCGATTATTCCGATTTCTGGCGTCGTTTAACAACCGAAATATAAATAATGCCCGATAGCGTATTGTATATTTTAATGCCAACGACATATTATTATTATCATCCCAATGGTGACTGCACTGTGTGTGGCACTGTGGCGGTATTATTATTGTTATATATATTTTCATTGTCAGAACGATTCCGCATTGTATGCTATCTCGAAAATATTATAATATTATGCACGGGAAACGATCCACGACGACGGGATGGATAATATTATGCTCGTTTATAGTCGGGCAAAAGAATTCCAATAACCGCGTGAGACGGATTTATTTATTTTTTTGTCCACAACAAAACCGATCAAAACATGTGACACCTATATTTTATTATTATTGTATACTGGAGGTACCTATATATTATATACACGTCATGTATATATTGTATTTTAAACATGTTTCGGTCTTTGCAATTTGGCCAAACACTCTGATGGGTGCACTCTGTGCATGCACACATTATGATAACAACAATAATAATAATAATATTGTGTTTATATTGCTCGAATAGGTACAACAAAATAACATAATAATATACATTTCTGCGAGTACGTGTGTGTGTGCGTGTGTGTTGTTTCGTCGCCGCGGGGGTGGGGAGCTCTCCGACGTGTACGTACCCTGAATTTAATAATAATGCAGCTGCCGTCCGCCCGGCGGTTGCTTTGGCGTTTGCACGCACTTCCGAGGGGGGAAAGAGTGTGTGTGAGAGAGAGATCGAGGGAGAGAGAATAGGAGTCGGAGAAAAATAAAAACTCGGTGGCTACGACAAACGGGTGGGCTGGCGGGCGAGTGGGCGGATTTGCGACTCTGCAGCGAAACGCGCGCACAAACGATGCTCGGCATTAACCGCGATTCCGCCGCGGCCGTTTGCGCGGATCCGGTCACGCCTCCCCTTCCGACCCTGCCGCACCGCCGCCGATGATATCGCCCATACCATGACCGTATAAATAGTGTGCGCGAGTAGTATAATATATACAGCGGCGAGACCCGAAGAGTATATATTGTATATTATTATGCTTTCTGATATTATTCTGACACCCCTCCTCATGACGCCGCAACCCCGCCGGTCCGTCGGACACCGATATTATCTAATGTATAATGCAATACAGGTACAACTTATATGTACGATACACGCCAGTTGCACATGCGCTTTTTGCGTGTGACGTCCCAGTCATACTATACCTACCGTCGTAGTAGGTATCTTTCGCGAAAAAAAATGCCCCTCGTACCCCCGTCCCATTTACCGAGAGACTCGAACGACATTGACCTCTCTAGTTTACGGAGTACAATATATTTCAATAATATATACTATACACAATATAATATTAAAATATATAGATCTATCACATATCCGCACGGGTATCTCGTATAAGTACTCGTCGGGGGAATGTAAAGGCGATAATCGTTCCGTGACCCGGTATAATAATATGCGCTCCGCTCATAGTATTTCGCAATATCGCCGTACAGTCGATTCATATATATATATATATTACTTACCCATATAAATACGTATAATATATCGGTACCGATTACGAATCTCGTGCACACGAAAGCCGTGTTTTTGGTTTCTTGTTTTTCTCCGGCAAAGCGTGTGATATTTATAATACACACATAGCATTCACAGTTGTACACGCTCGTATATCTGTATAGAACACGGTACGCTTATTAAAACGTGCGTACACAAACACGGTTTTTATGGGCCACCCCAGCTCCCCCCTCCCGTCGCCACCAATCATATTTTCATGGCGTTTCCATGCATATGGCGAGAAACTGCAGTCGCTGCAACACGTATGCACTCGATATAATATATTATTATGGTCGGGGTGAGCGCAATAAAATCCTTCTAGCCACTTTCTTATATAATAGTAATTTATATATATATGTGTGTGTGTGTGTGTGTGTGTTTACGAATAGTGTGTGTATTGTTATATATGCAAAGTGGTTTGTGTGTCTGCAATAGTGTAATAATATGCAACCGCGGCCGGCCGTTTATCGCGTACATCGTGTTTTTTTTTCTCCGACGTTCACAATACGCCACAAGACGTATAACATTATTACGTTGTTCGATCGTTTCCACCGATATTGTCACCGCACCGGCACATACTCTTCCGGTCGACCGTTAAATCATAATGTATTTTATTTTATAATTTACTCGTCTTTTACGCGATCTATACACACACCGCCTACAATGTCTTGCACGTTCTATATTATTATTATGCGCGTGCTCCGGTTCTCGGCGATTTCCGAGCGATTGACTGCACAGCAGCAGCGGCACACAGACCTGTTCATTTCTTTTCGAACGGTCGAGTCAATTATTATGGAACCAGGGCACGTTGTTTTTTTTTATTAATTTATCGACGACACTGCAGTTCGATGAAACGAAAAAATTCTATCGGTCGCACGATGATCGTTACGACTATTAATATGCGGTTTTATAAAATATGGATATTACCTATCTATATATATATATAACACGGACGCATAATCTGCAGTAGCAGTGTAATGGGTAGAGAGTGCACACGAAATTCAAACTGCTGATCGCCGCGGGTGCAAGTAAAATAAATATATATATACTTTGGCCGGTTACCGCGACGAGCTTTTTTCGCCCGACCCGCTGAACACGTACGCACACATAACACGGGTATATTATATATATATGATATAAATGAAAACGGAATAAATTAAAAATATGTATATATATATATATATATATATATTATGATATTATGACAAACAGACTTGGACGGCGCCTCCGGTGCGGATATAACGCAATTACAATATAATATACGTATTACGACCCCGCCGTCGAGGACCGAAACGCAGCTCGTGTCTTATGCACTATAATGGTATAGCTGTACGGTGCAGACTTGGGACCACGCCAAACCGTGTGTATTGTCGTCGTCGGTGTGTTGTAATATATATATATATATTTATGTGTGTGTGTGTGTATACGGCTCCGATACGGGGTTCCCCTCCGGCCGTCATGATGCCGTTCGGGGTCCGCAAAACCGAATTGAATTTTACCTCAGTTTCGAGCGCTCGTTTTATACATATACATACCTATATAATAATATAATAATATATATATATATAACGGGGGCCACCGTCGCCCCGGCGTACATATAGGTATTATTATTATTTTTATTATATATATATAGATTTTTTCTTTTTTCGTTTAATTTTTTTTCCTCTTTAAACGACGTGCAGCATTCCACTCGTATGCGGACGACAATCGATTTATTCGCGGACCATGGTCCCGTCTGGTTGGCCTGTCCGTGTGCGTATATATATGTATGCATTTTTCGACCAACGGTCATGTATAATGGCATCAGGCATCGCGCGTTACCCTGCGCCGTTTTCAATATATATAATATATATATGGTATATACACCTATGGTATAACCTATACCGTTTATGGAGACCAGATATTATATATGTTTATTTTCTTCTGCAGTTTGTGCGATGTTTTCGCTACCTACGTACTAATTTAAAACCCTTTTTCGGGTGAATTGAATAGATTCTATATATATATACATATATACAGCTGCATTCTGGGATTCGTAAACATTACCGAATTATAATAATAATTATTAAAAACAGTGAAAACATATTATATAATCATATAATATATAGGTAGGTACATCACGAAAGATAGGATTAAAAATATTCTTAGCTGCAGCGAACTGCAGGATTAGTCTCCGAGTATATTGTTATTATAATTATAATTATGATAATTACATAACAAACATAAAGACACAAAGTTTTGCATATACTTATAAAACAAAGTCTTCCACGAATATTGTTGAAATTCAAAAGTCGGTGAAAGCAAAGGTTTTCTTATGCTGTCGTTATAAGTTATATTGTTTGTATTCCTGTTTAAGCGGAGGGCTTTCAGAAAAATTACTATTCGAAGGAATTCGTCTGACGTCTGGGCGTGTAATTCGAAAACTCCCTAAACGACAAAAGCCGAAAAAGATTTGTTGTTTTAGCACCGAATGTGTATGCATATATATATGTATATAAAATATATACTGTGTACAAGTACCTACGCATATATATATACTTATATATTTATATATTTATATACGAATTGCTTTGTGAAACGTTCGCTGCAAAAATATGTCTAGCAAAAGCAATTTGTCCGGAGAACAATATGTAATTGGCGAAAACAAAACGTCGCCGAGCAATTACCCATCTGAGATCATAAATAAATCTATATAAACGTAGAAAAATTCGTTCGTTTGAGCGTTGTTCTGTGTGCTGCATGGTCTTTGAACAAAAGTAGGTCAACTCCATCGTACCCGGAGATCGGTCCAATCGCGTCCCTCTTTTGATACCTATTAACCAAGTTAAGGAGAGCCGCCAACCGTGGTCATGATGGTCTCTTATATCCACACACACACCAACGCTTATGTATGCATGTATGTATGATCGTGTGAGAGTGTATGTGGATGTGTACATAGCATATACCCTGTAATATAATACGTAGCTGTATATTATATGTGCGTATACGAGTAAATATATCTACGTAGTCGCGTTTCATGCTTTTATCCGGTCGCGCACAGAATTGTTGAGAAAAATAAATAAAATATTTCTGCGACTGTTTTACTAAAGAAATTTACATTCCAAGGCGGTTTATCATCATGCGCGTCGGGTATACGTTTTTGCGGAACGGTTAATAGCGAGTACCTGTACATAAGAATATGAAATATGAAAAAAAAAATATACATATTATATATAAAGAGAGAGGATGTGAGAGAAAAAAGAGAAAGATAAAGACTAACGCGTGTATTTGACGTACGTTTCAACGGGCTTCTTGACCGGTAGGCGAGTAATGATTAAACTTGCAAAAGTCGTGGAAAAAGGTTCTTTTACTTTTTTTTTTTTTTAAATTTCTTGTTATATATATATTATGTATATGTATATTATTTTGTATATGTACACGACGGCTATGACCGCATCGGATCCTGTAGGTATACTTGAACATGCTCGAGAAAATGGTTCAAAGAAACAGGACAATTCACTTATCCGACAAGGAGTGCAATCTCCACCTGCCGGTTAGGCCTCCGTCGAGACCAAACAAAACAAAACCATAGGACCAACAGAAAACACTATATGTGCGCGTGTGTGTGTGTGTGTGTGTGTGTGTCGTATATATAAATCGAACGTCTGTTGAATAATAAATCGTCTGACGAATGGATTTTGACGGATTTTTGTTTATTTATTTACCTACAACTTCTTTCTTTTCATCCCTCCTCGGTCCACCCCCTTTTATTCGTCATTAATGCTGCAGGCTGCAGTGCTTCGTCAACACGACAGACAACCGTTTACTGCTATACACACAACATTTCCATTGCTGATTATTGATTGCGTACCTACTATCATTGTATAACAATAATATATCTATACATGTGTAACATACTAATAAAACACTATGCCCAAGGCAGTGTATTACATATGTATTCAATTCCAACGTAATTGTAGAAATGTTTCTAATTAGGTATATGGGTAAACCAAATATTATGTTTAAGTAATAAAAACAATAAACAACAATGTTACTGTAAAACTGTGTCCCGTCATCGCCTTACACTTCGTGGCCGTCGCAGTTAATAAACGTGTCGACGCTTAATTAAAAACGCAATCATTAAGGTCTATTCAGTTCTTCGCATAAAATTAAACGCGTGTTTACAAGCATTTATTCTATAACTATGATACACCGCCGAGGCCCTGAGTTTCTTTTTGTCACAGAAACGCGTATTGTCATACTGACAATATTAAATTTGCCTGTATTATGCAAAAAATTCGTATTCGTCGAATTATCTCTCCAGAAATGTACCTACCTACCTACTGTAAAAATGTATTACGTTACATAAATTAGAATAAAAATGACAAAGACGAAGACTGTTAGAACAGTGATAAAAAAATACTCCCTAAAATAAATAATGACATTATATTAAACAAATAAACACAGAGAGGTTGTATTCCGAAATCCCTCCGTTTGTATGATCCTTATTCAAATCCTTTTTGACACAAATTTTCTGCGACAATGGAATTGCTACCCTTAAAATAATATAATAATAGCATCATCTGATGAACAACTCCTCCCCTCGGTTAGGATTAAATGGATGAAAGAGGAAAAAAAAGAGAGATTATAGAGAGAATTAAAAATAAATAAATATTGATGAAGCTGACTAATACCGATTTGTATTGTGTAATCAACTCGAAAAATCCTTTACAAAAATACTATGGTATATATCGTATAGAATTAATATAAAAACGTTATCTACTCTACTGAGTTTTCTAACTTTCTAATGTATTTTTACAGTTCACCCGAACAAGCTAAACGGTTTTTATAAATTTAATAAATAAACCAGAAAATATTTTCAAGATAAAACAATAAGTTATTAAGAAAACGTTGATAAAAAAGAAAAATATAAATAACAATAAAAACAAACGGAACATATTTCGTATTATCTAAACGAAAATTCCAAATTATTACTAAGATATTATTCGATGACGAACGCGTAACGGTTTAAACATAATGTTATATAGGTACACAAAAAAAAAAATAACACTATTACGACGTTATCATTTGCAGTTACACGAAAGACGAGATAGATATACATTATGTAATATTATGATACGCGTAATTAGTAATATTACCATCTCGAACACTGCCAGGTCATTAGGGGAAAAAGGTGAACGAACCGCCCACGTATTGTAATAAACACAACAATAATATTAATAATATTATCATAGTTTTCCACGTGTACACTTTATAAGTTACCTATGATTATGTATCTATCTATAATAATATAATATATTATTACGCTGAGATCAGTTTTTGAGTTCTCATCCCCAACCTCTCTACCAATCCACAGACCTTTCGCCACAGCCGTGTGTTTAAATATTATAATACGGTGGCAATGGTAACACGGCATGATAGTAATTATTATATTAAACGAACGAATCTCTCACAGTTTGATCAACGACCACAGTGGCGACGACAGCGACCTAAAAATGAAAACAGTAGAATATTATAATATTAAAATTTATTGTTCTCGTTTTTTTTTTTTTTTAAATTAATATATGCGGGTGCGCTGTAGGATTTATTATGTAATATTTTCGGGAGTCCTACAGAGCGGCCTTTTCGTCCATTTTTCACCCACCCCGACGGTGTATCGTTTGCATTTTTCACCGTGGGCTGTCCGTATTTAAATAACAAGATGTGCGTTTAATATTATTTAATATCATGTTTTTATTATCTTGTGCGCACATAATGTTATATACATTAATTGTCTGCACGTGGATAACTTAGTCACTGACGAGAGATGTTCAACGAGCACGTGAAAATCTCAAACGCCAATGTATAATAATAAAATAGACGACGACTTGAATAAACCTACGACCGCCGCTCGTCACACGCGGTTGCTGCGGTGGCGTTGGCGAGGCGGTGCAGAACGAACACTGAACAGGTCAATGTTTTACTCGCGGGCGACGCTGGTGGAAAGAAATAGTATAATATTTATTTTCGTTAGTTTAACACTCGTTTTTAATTCCGTGCTCCCTCGGAACGGCGTTTTAAAGGTGCTCCTCGCCCTACGGGATTCCGTCTAAATCCGTATCCCATCATCACTATAGTATAACAACGACGCCACCGCCCCTACCCGCTCTCCTTTATCTCGATCTCGGAATGAAAACAACTTGCCGCGCGACACACAGTCGCTTTTCTCACGGTGGATCACACAATCACTGGTGAGCCTAACTTAGAGAACGATAGCGCAGTTACGAGACTATTGTACTTTTTTTTAAGTAAAAAAAAAACCACACACACACACAAAATAGGATTTGACAAAGGCACTTCATCGCAGATAACAATAATATTATAATATACATAACGCGCACAAGGACTGTTTTTCGATAAGCGATCACGAAAGTTTATGCGCAGTATATTATACTCTCCCGTGTCCACGGTACGAACTGTGTTTTGAATGATGATATTATCATAATAATGTTCGATAATCGATCGACGCAGTGTGCATAAAATATGATCTGCAGTGCGCCGATGGGACGGAAAAGAAAGACCGCACCCGTTACGGGACCTATAGGTCTTATATAATATAGTTTAGGTAAACCGTTTAAATAATAAATTCACGAATGGCGTCCACGTACAGACTGTGGCATTTTTCGAATACTCAGCCGATTCGTAGACACGCAAAATGCATTGCCGGTATGCAAATCTTACGCGAAACTCGATAAACTTGTTAATTATTATGTCTTTCCAACAACTGGCGTGTACACTATTATTGCTACCTACCTACAGCTAATCCGGGCATACGATTCCGTTGTATACGTGTTAGTGTTCGTACTTCGTTGAAGTGGTATACAATACATGGCGAGAGAGACAGAGACAGAGACAGAGAGAGGGACAGAGATGAGAGAGAACTAGAGATCTATATAGATGGGGAAACTTTAAAGTTTAAACGTTAAATTCCCGAGAACGTCGCAAAAAAATGGATTAAGCACTGAATTTCCAGTGTACTGTAGAAATAAAGTTTTGATGAACGCATGAGCTGAGGTCGGCTTTGTATCAAAATTGAATGGAAATCATTTGCGAATTTACGAGCGCTCAACGTTCACATAATGTACGGGTACTTACTACTTATACCTATAGGTTTCGTAGTTAAAAACTATTACACGTATTATTATATAATATGTATAGCAAAGTCGGGCGGGGCAAACCCCCGAGGGGTGGGCGATTACCCCTCCCGTTACACGCTTGAAGGGCGATATAAGGTTGTTAGGTACTTTTGAATAATTTCGAATTCGATTAAGTAGTGCAGGTAATGTGTTCGCCGTTCACGTGCGTATACGGAGAAAAACAATTCCCGAAAACATAAAACATGTCGATGCAGTAACATAATTGAAAAAGTAAAAAGTTTGCGGTACCGTACAACCGTCGGTCTTGTGCAAGTTTTTAATAAAGACAATATATTATATTACACTCAACCCATTTCGTACTCTACGGTGACGGCCGCGTGGACGGAACCAAATATTCGATATAATTATGGTTTCTGCGCGACAGGCACACAGGCAAGTGGCATAGTTTTATATTTTTATCATTTTCCGACGACGACAACGACGTTTTATTATATCAACTAAAATTCGTACAAAAATTTCACGGATATACGCAGTTACTCGGTTTAATTGCTCAAAAGAACTGCACAAAATACCAAAAAAAAAAATTGTACGCCAGGTTTAACTGACCGTGTAATAACCCACCTTTATAGTAGGTACAACACGATTTACGGGCGGTCTATAGCTATTAACGCGGTGACTACGCTTGAAATAATTTTATATAATATATATTATTATTAAATAAAATGTCGTAACGTAATTCAAATACCTTTGAAAAACGTCCTAATTTCTTTTAGAGAGAAGTGGCTGATAAAATTCTGTACATGGTGCCTATTTTATTTTTAAATAAAACAATTATTATTGTTCCTGGTACTTACTTTAAAATATTATTAAAAAAATCTGTTTCTGTTTCTGTTGGAAAAAATAAATGAAAAAAGAAGGAAAATGTCATATCCATTTGTGAATAAAAAAATATATATTTAAGGCACAACATTTCAAAATACACACTTAATAAAAACAAAACAATTTCTTCTATCAAAAACGTACCCTAAGAATGTTATGTAAAATATATTCGTGTTCACAACGTTAGGAAATAAATTATGTTTAGTGCGCTCTGGTGCTCATATAGCTTACGACACGATCGAGCAAAAAAATGTACATGTCCTATTATAGTGATGTAACTTTTACGAACAGTAAAAATCTAAAAACCTCTATTGACGGACACTATCGGAATTAATATCTCCACGACGGACATTAACAAAAAAAAAATTAAAATATCACTAACCATCAGACTATAACTTTAATACTAGGGCGTTTCATTCTGTTTGTATTCCTCTCTTTGTTGGTCGTCGTCCTCGAGGTTCGTTCTACACGGATAAAAACCAGTTTCACTAAGTTACGTCTCATTAACGAGAAATAAAAACTGCGGTTAAACATTTTAATAATACTTTAATACTGTCAAGTGTGGGTCGATTTATAACGTGCGAACGTGTGGAATAAAAAACTAAACGAAAAAATGTTTTAAAAAATTATACAGCACTTTCCGCACACATATTTGCGACCAAAACATTTCAAATACAATCGTTTCGCTTACGAATCAAAAAAAAAAACAAAAAAACAAAAAAATACAAAGAATAACAAAAAAGTGTTGGAAAAAATAATTAAACCATAATAGTAATAAATCAACGACAACATGGTGGTTGTTTCACGCGCATCGGAATAGTTTCGGTTTGCTACCATCGCCCGCCACGTCCTGGCAGGGCACTATTTTATTTTACGCGTTTGCAAAATATTATGGCTCAGCGCGATCGTTTCGCATCCAACGCCTAGCCCGACTTAACCAAATCCCTGCTTTGTCAACACATAATATTATAACGTACTATTATTATTGTTGTTATTATTATTATTATTAAGTGCATCGCATACGTGTTTTAACAATAATGTATATATTGTGTGTACTCTCCACACACTCTGCAGATGATCGATAAAAAAATATTACAACATCTCGCGTTATTCTTTCCCCCACGTGAGTCATATAATAATATACTAATCGCCTTTGTTGCTTCTTAAGCGACGCATTCATGCGTGAAATTCTATAAAATTTGAAATACAAAAATTTAAATAGCTTTTCACCGTATAGCCTATTTACTTATGGCTCACTTAATCTCGCGCACACTGCAGATTGTGTGCGTAAATACATAATAATATAATAATATATCAATCACGTTTAAGGGTCTCGTAATAAATCAACTGTAGTGTTTATTATGTTCAATATTTTGCAGTTTAACATGCGAACGAAACGATATAGAAAAATAAAAGTAAAAACGGACGTGTAAACAATAATTATTTAACTAGTATTTTGCCGAAACACTCGCGAATTCGACCTTGGCCGTTCGATAAGTGATTTAGGTGTCCGCGAAAGGTTAAAGACATAGTGCTATAGTCCGACGGTTCATACTCATTATTTATCAATGTGTGTTTTCAATATTATGTATTACATTATATAGAATGATTCCTGGTATTTCTAAAGTACGTAAAAAACAGGTGTGCATTATTGATTTGTGGCATACACGCCTTGGAATATTTTCCTACTCATTAGATTTCTTTTTCCATTTTACATGACATGCAATTGCTGACATTACCAGTAACAAAGGAAAACCTTTTTATAAAACATCATTGCAACAGAGAAATCGCGGCGCTATACTCTGACCTTAATGCGTTTTAAAACATAATGTATTTTTTGAAGTCGTTAATATTCGCGGATACAAATGTTGTGATTGTGCTGCAGATAATACACACATTTTATGTAAATTTAACGTCACCTATATGGTTATTCGAACAAATATATATTCACTTTTACAGTACGCAACAGTCGTAAAATCATATAAAAACTAGATATACCATCAGATAATAGATACATATAGAAATTTATAATTTAGCTGTGTTTAAAATTGGGCGCAAAATCATAATACGATAATACATTTAATACATGTATAAATAATGATATTGAAAAAGGTCTGAGTGCAGATTATCACACACGACCGTGCTCGTGTATTTAAATCTATAATAACATTGTATTATAATTTTAACCTTTTACTATACCTAATCGTATTTGTGATCACTTTTAACGATTTTTTTTTATCGTATTGCAGATGTTTCACTTACGGACCGTGTAAGCCACAGCGGACCGAAATGTTTGCGACCAACCGCGTCTCGGCCACGTGGGCCCTCACGATATTGGCCGTGACAGCGATGATACGGGCCCACTGCCCGTCAAACTGCTCATGTGACGACGATACGCTGGTGGTGCTATGCAAAGAGGGCAATCTGGACGTGATCCCGATCACACTGAACCCGTCCATACAGAGACTGATGCTCATGTATAACCGCATCAAGATCGTGGACGCATCGTTTCAGTTTTACGGAGCACTGCAGTATGTGGATATATCGCACAACCACCTGGTGAACATACCCAACAAAGGGTTCGAAGCCCAAGAGAAGCTCGTTGAGCTCCACCTAAATCACAATAAGATCTCGTCAATCAACAACAAGACGTTCATCGGGTTGGCGTCACTAACCATACTGAACCTGCGTGGCAACTATCTAGAAGACCTGCCCGATCGGCTGTTCGCAGCACTGCCCAAACTCGAAGAACTTGACTTGGGCGCCAACCGTATCACCCGCATCGATCCGGCCTCGTTCCAGGGCCTAACCCGACTTCGGGTTCTGTATTTGGATGACAACCAGCTCCGAGCCATACCCACGCCCGCATTCAAATTCCTAGGCAACCTTGCTGAGATGCGCATCGGCCTGAACGCGTTCACCACGCTGGACGATGACTGTTTTGCGGGGCTTGGCCGGCTGTCCGTGCTCGAGCTTACCGGCGCGGCGTTGATCAACATCAGTACCAATGCTTTCAAAGGACTAACCGTGCTCAGGCGACTGGTGTTAACGGACAACCGGTTGTCGGCCATACCCACCAAACAGCTGTCTGACCTGAATCGGTTGGAAGACCTGTGTGTGGGCCAGAACGACTTTGTGACGATTGAACCAAACGCGTTCAAAGGGCTAGCAAACTTGCGATCGATTGACGTATCAGGCGCGTCCCAGCTATCCGTCATAAAGAAAGGTGTGTTCAACGACAACCTCAACCTAGAAACCATAAACTTTAGTAGCAACAAACAGCTAGCGACCATTGAAAACGGTGCGTTTATGGGGCTACCCAACCTCCGGAACCTGATCATGCGCAACAACGCATTCACATCATTTGCCGAGGCGATGGTCACATGGCAAGAATTGCAGCAGATCGACTTGACCGAGAACCCACTGGTGTGCGAGTGTTCAGTGCTGTGGCTCAAGGAGCTGCTGGCCCGCCGCAACACCAGCCATGTGAACTGTGCCAGCCCGGCACCGCTCAAGGACAAGCCGCTCAACTCTCTTGGGTCCGATGACCTGTCATGCGCCAAGTACTACACCAGGCAGCAGGCCATCGTGGGTGCAGTGTTCGGGTGCACCGTAGCGTTCATAGCGCTCATGTTGCTGTTGGCGTACCGGTTCCGGAAGCGTCTGCACCATTCACTGAAGAAGACGTTCTGGAACAAGGAGACGGTAAACCGAAAGGACCTAGAGTACCAGAAGACGTTCTCGGACGATGAATTCATCGTCCGGAACACAAACACGCAACATCACACTGGTCCACACGGACACCAACCACAACAACAACAACAGCAACAACAACAACACCATCACCACCACCAGCCCCAACACCATAACTCGCAGCAGCACAACCAGCACCATGGTGGCGTTCAGCATCACAGTCAGCCACAGCAGCACAAGCAGCAGCATCACCACCTCCAGAACTTTCAGCAGCACATCCAGCAGCAGCAGCATCAGCACCATAGCAACGACCATCACATGATGATGATGATGGCACCGGCACCACCACCTCCACCACCGCCACCACTGCACCACGGCACTTACAGCCATCACAACCAACACCTTTACCAGCCACAGCAACCACGCCACCAGAACACAATGCCGCACCGCAACGACAAGCCGATACCGGTCACGGAACTGTAGCTAGAGCTTTTCGCCTCAACGCCAACGGGCGAGAGGCGATACCAAGCCGCCGGAACGTCCGACGGTACTACTAATGTCACCGGCTTTTCATACATTTCCGGCGAAATCTCCAAATACGGAGGTGGTGGCCAAACCTTGAACAACCGATCTCTACCGCCGCCCGGTTACCGTGTTTACCACCCACACTCTCTCCGTCGTTTTTGCGACTCTTAAGCCCAGCCACAAATAATACGCACTTGCCGACCCCGTTTTACTTGCCCCTCTGCCCCGACGACCCCGATCGCACCGTTAAAAATAATCCGACGCACACGATCCCCTCGCCATCCTCCTCCCCATCATACACCACTAGCCAGCCACTACCCCGTAACCAGCTTAAGTGCTACGGTAGCTGTCGTCTCGAGTGTACTGGGGGCTGTGGGGTGGGGGAGAGGATAAGAGGCCTTTGTAAACTAGTTACGCATCTCATCGATCGCGTAACACGTAAAACACGCGCTATACCTCATTGTAGGTACGTGTCGGTGTATAATATATACCATTTGATGAAAATTCGAAAGAGTAAAGACTGTAGTCGTTGTGTTTCATGGGATACGTTCATGATCGAGTCCGGAAAAATGTTCAATATAGGTAAACCAACACCATCGCGGCCACCGCTACCGTATCACGCATCAACATGTATCTGTGTTTGGAGAACGTTGGACACACAAATTCTAGATCTAGTCGTAGAGTATTAGTTTAAAAAATAAATTTATAAAAAAAAAATAATGTTTTGTAAAAAAGATAAATTAATCATTTTTCTTGTTGTATTCTGATTAAACATTCATGTGATCGACCCTTTGTACAATTCAGACGTTCTTCAATAAATAATTAAAGGTACTGTTGTTGTAATCCAAATCCGACGATTTTTTTGTGCTAATAATGATCAATTTTAGAAATCGTCATTATATTATGTGTAGCTCTCTACTTTTTATAAAAATTATTATTACTATCATAATATATATGTTATACATTAATATTTAAAATAACTTACTTAACATAATAATTACTCTCTTTTTTATATAATAAATTATTATATTCAATACGGTTTCATAGTGTATTACGTCATAATATTATAATGGTATTTTTCTAAAAAAAAAAAAAAATAAAAATAAAATTCATTTTGATTATTAGTAGTGTTTTTAGGGTTGAAAAAAATATTATTACGCAATTATTATAATACGTCTTTGTGCTTATATGGAATGTTTTCAATTAAGTAGCCTTAAAAAAAAAAATACCCATAACAATGTTATCTAATGAAAATCTGTTGCATTTACCCGTAACGAAATGCATGGTAGACGACTACACACCGGTGTCGCATGCACTGTGTCGATATGCATTATGTATTTTCCTCACATCACACGGCCAGATTCCTGCTGAGTGACACGCTATACTCTCCGCCGGATATATTATATTAGCTATTATATTATTCTCTCTGCTATCTGTTTCTATCGTCGCCGTTTGAAAAATGGAGAAAAATAAATGTTTAAAACGATCTTTCACCGTTTATTGGTAAATTAAATTATTATTTTTTTTTTTTGTTCGCTTGCTTTCCAATAGAGGCTCAATGACATTCGATGTCGGCGCGATCCCGTTTCCACGCGAGTCTCACTTTCTTTTATAATTTAATTTTCCATTTATTATTATTCGAAAATTGATTTTTATACAACGATATTAGTGTCATTATTTCTACTCGGCCACCCCATTCCCATCTCCACCATTTCACACTTATAATATTCCATAACAGTCCGCTGCGGAGCGACGTGTTTACGAGTACTTAGAATCTGTCCTCACTCAAGTGCAATAAGATTCCTATACACACACACACCCGGCAACGTCGTAGCACCGTGGACGCTGTTCAAAAATCTTGTATAGCCCCAACGGACGCATTTGAAAATGATTAAACGGCCCCACTCGACCGTAGTTATTTATCGATCGATATACACATGTAAATACATCAACGGCTACTTCGTACTACGGTTTTAAACGAAACACAACAACCACACAACCACAACCAACTACAGGTATATAGGTACTATAATAGTCGTATATAGTGACGGTTATTAGATGCCGTCTCGCATCGATTTTTCGGTCGGTTTTTTTTTTTTTTATTAAAGCACGTTTAACGATTCCAAACGGCCGATACAACACGATAAAACAAAATAATATTATGTAAACGAATGGGTCGCGTATAGCATTATAGTTTAACCACTGTTTGGTGCCATAAAAAAATAAATAAAAAAATAAAAAAAAACCGTTAAAATTGACTATAAAGGCTCTGTGATAATGATATTTTTGCGTGTGCTTGTCATTTCAACAGTATATATCTAATGATGATCATTTTGATTAATCATCTACGTGTCCCTCGACTACGCGTTCAATTCCTACCTAGTAATATTACGTTCACGTATATTATCTGACCTCTGCAGAATTTTTACCTACTTTTAACTTGAATTAATTACACGTAAATGTTGAATTCATTATTATTATTATTATTATTATTATTTTTTTTAACGCGCAAAAATAATTAACAGCAACCCTCCTTCCAACACGTTTCTCTTCACGCGTTTTATTTTTTTATTTTTCAACTACTCACAACCTTCAGCGAAAAATTTAACCACAAAGGCGCTCTATTATTCATGGCTGTATGAACTTCATTATCAGTCGTTATCACTTTTTATTTTCGTAAAGCTCTGCATAAACCTCTTTTATTTGTCGACACGTCATATTTGGATTACAATCAATTTATAAGAAATTTACGTTGTTTTCGTTTCAACACATTTCCCTGTCTATTTTGAAGTTTACAAACACAATTAAAAGTTAACGCTCATATTCGGTTAACATTAAACATAGTAACAATAGCGGTTTAGAGTAGAAGGCTCACAAAAGCAATGGTGTAAATTCGTTTGTCTAATATTCAAATATAATCCGACAACATAACAATGCTTAATTATATATTTTAATTTTTAACTAGTCAATTGGGTTGTTAATATAATACATTGTTGAAAAGTTAAAATAAACTAACAGCCCTTGATTTTTTAAACGATATGACCAAAATAAGTACTTTTTTTCTTTCTTTCTACCTGAAACAGTTACTAATAATCATTCATTGGTGTAATTATTTTTTTTTAAATTAAAAGTAACATGATTATTACAGAGAATAATAGCCCCTTATCTATTGCCATAAATAAATAGGTCATACTATATATATATACTTACGAGTGTATATCATGTACATAATATACGTATAATTGTAAGTGTGAAAATAAGACCGAGCACATTGCTTAATTGTGTCAGTTATCTTTATTAACTAATTTATTGGTTATTACCACATCAGGTCACGATGCATTATTATTATATATTTATTTATTGTATGATAATAATAATATTTTATTATATTAAAACAATCATACAACACGCCCAACGGGTAAACGAACTCTCGTGTAAAAAATTAGTAATTTTTCTCAAACCTACCTTCATTTAATACTATATAATATAATAATATACTATTCTTATTATATTTACGTAATTATAATATTATATTGTTTACATATTGTAAGTGAAAATTTTGATTTCCGTGTTTGTTTCGTATTATATATATATATATTACATTATTACCTATATTATTATTATTAATTATTATGTGTATAATATATATTATGTAAAATGCATATCATTTGTATTTGATTAGGCCATAGTGTTGCGAGCGTATAATGACTCGAATTATTCATTCGAGTTATAACGTTGTATTATTTTGTACTTATATAATATTATAGTGTATAAAAATGTATAATTGTGTACTGTACAGAATGTTAATTATATTTGATGCTCATAAAAATACAAATGTTCGTTGTTTTATGGTACCTAATCGTATGATTTACTGTTGTGTACACATTGGTGCAACTATTTGGATGCCGGCTGTAGAACCCCTCCCTTGTCCAGTACGGGGACAACCACTTAACAGATCAACAGACGTGCACAGTGACAAGTCACGGAGAATATTGTACAAAAACGTAAATTTTATTTGTCTGTCTAAGGCTGACTATGCGTATACTATATCATATAGTATACTCGGGAATGTGCTTATATTTTATACGTATTGTATAATAATAATATATACTATGTAGACCAAAAGTTCCGGTTCGTTTTTTACGTTCAGTTATTGTTATAAGAATAAATCGATAACGACAAAGGGGCAGGAGAATATAATAACAATAATAATCGTAAAAAAGTATAAACGTTTTATTTTTCGTATCATTTATCACCACTTATATAATATATATATATATATAGGTATATTATACTATAGTATAATATTAAAATAGTGATTGATAATAATCGTTTTTTTTCTTCAAGTTAGACAACCACTTTGTTATTATTATCATTGACATTTTTTTAATTTTAATTTTATGATTCCCGTCAGACGTTTTTTTAACCATTTAGGTACTGCGTAGTAAATAATATAAATATTATAATTGAAATCACCGACAAAAACAACAACACAAACCATAAAGGATTATTGTAATAGATAGTCTATTAAGTAATAACCCTTAAGACAATATGGTGCGCTTTAAGTAAAATAGTTTACAATAATAACAACTAGATACGCGTATAATCCGGGTTAGTAACTATACTTATTATAGTAATAGGTATCAATATAAGTAAAACAACGATGGTGTGCAAATTATCCGTGACTAAAACGGTGCAATCAAAAAGCAAAAAATAATGACAATTAATTATCGCAAAAAATGTTTTAAATAGTTAAATGTATACAAAAACGAATGTATATTATGATTAAATATTAAATATGTGCACCAATAAAATTTTAAATATTGAAATGGCCATTATGTTGGCACCGGCACAATACGCTAGGAGTTAAGACTTATTTATAATTATTATCAAACAGTTTCTAGCAATTTGTTAGAATTTTATAGGCCATATGTGAATTTTCCAGGAATAAGGGCCGTGAATCTACAACCAACATGGCTCTGGTATCTTTGTGAAACTATAACCAATTGGCCATAATTTTTAAATTTATAAAACGATCAGCAAAATCCAATATGGTATTCGCATTTTTATTTGACATTTTAAAATTGTAGGTGCGATGATATAATAGTATGATAAAACCGATAATGGCATGGAAATTTCTAGTAAATTATTGATACTATTTATAATTTAAATATTCCTAGCATAATGTGCCGGTGCCAACTTGACGGACATAATATTGAGTGAATACAATATAGTATTGTTGTTTATACACGCGTCATTGATTTTTTTTTTTATATATACCTTTGAAGGTTTTCACGATCGCGTTGATTGAGTTAAGTAACTTGTCAATGCGCAAAAAAACCTAATCGGTAAACGAGACGACTAAACGTTGTGTTATCTCATCGGGAAAAAATGAAGAGCTGGTGAGATAAAGAACAATAATATAATTAATTATAAATTATATTATTATGTTGTTTACGTAACGTAATGTCAACCAGTAAAGGTATTTCCAACGATTTAGACATAACACAATAAATATATTATTTTTATCGTTATTTCAATATGTAAAATAACCAAATTAACAAAGCTTTATTATCCGAAAATACATGGACGCTTTAGATTCCCAAAGAACAGAAAAGCTTAGATATTGATCTTACGGTGGTTTGAGTTCTCCAAACTGTTATGCGCATTTGAAAAAAAAATGTTAAAGTTGTAAATCTTGACTGATCTTTTCGAATATTTATGTAGTACGCGTAGCACGTCCCAATTAAGTGTCGAAACCCTAGGCTGATTGTGCACCAAAATAAAACACAAGTGATGACAAAATAACGTAATTGCGTGGTTACTTATTTATATCAATGTTTAATAAAACATCCTATTAATTAAGCCTAAAATACGTGACTACTAATATAGTTGTATAGTTTATAATATAGTATGATAATATTTATCCAACGTATAAATAACTATTTTTCTCGTGCTTTTGCGACATTTATAATATAAACTAGACTACTCTCATAACGTTTAATTATTATATTTTATTGAAAACGTCATGTCTGTCTCCAAACAAATTTAAAACAAAATAAGTTTTATCTTCATGGCATGATTTAAGTTATCTATCACTGAATAATATGATGCACACGTCAATAGATATACGTGTTTATATTATTATATAATATGTAATAGCTAATAGATATACAATGTATATTCCTCCGCCCAGATCCGTTTTTCAAGTGTGAAATTACCACGACTTTGCGCTTTGGAGTTGAGAAAAAAACCATAAAACAACAACAAAATAAACACACGAGTCCACGAGTGGGTGCTAAACAGCAGTACTTCCGGATTCTCATTCGTATAAAAATATATTATACTGCATTTACGTATTTATACATTTCATTAAACCAATGCTACAGCTATAACTCTGACATGAACTGTCACCGTATCGTTAACGGGTAGAATAGAAATAAAAACATTGCATCGTATTTCCACTATGTTTGGCGTAACCTAATATTAGAATAAATGCACCTAACATAAAACTGAAAAGGGAGAAATATTAATCCTCGTTCCTGGGTCAGTTATTTTACGTTATTTTAAATCTAAAGTAAATATTGTGATACAAATATGACAAATATTGACATTTCGTATATACTTTATTAATTTTTGTAATGTATATTAATCAGACCGTAACTTTGTTGTACATACCAAGCAGTTGAGTTTTTCCATACTGCCCGTTGTTGGGATGGAAACGTCGGAATCAGTAAACTATTGCAAAAAGCGTCTTCATAAACTTGCTCATTAAAAGCTCGAGTATAAGCCGTTTTATTGTAAGGTCGATGGTGTATTGTGTGTCTACTTAACGATATAGTAAACTAGTCAAGTAAGCTAGTCAGTGACATATACAGGGTAGGGTTCTGGGTTTACCTCCCACTACTGATATTTCTTTCTCCTCCTAAATTATTTTTTTTATTTTCCACAATAATTTATGATTTGTCTTATAGTTTCAGTGTTGATAATTTATTCGGCTGATTTTAGAATAAAAAAAAAAAACGTACCGACTCTTTATGACTTAGAGCTGAATAATTAAAATTATGGTATAGGTGCATTTGTGTATATTATTAACTCAAAATTATGATTGGGATCACGAAATCAGTCAAACTATTGTGTCATGCGTTTATGACGTCTACAAATAAAATAAAATCGGGTGTATTTGCAATGGCCTTAAATCGGGGAAAACAATGTAAACCGTAAGTTATACAACGCTTACCACGAACAAACAACCGAACCAACAAATATAAAAACGGATGAAAATTCAAATATTATTTAACATAAATATTATCATCGATATACCAGCAATGTTTATGTTTGTAAAAAGGTTTCATACGTTCTATTCGAACATCTATATTATGTACATAGTAATTCTGAAGTTATAAAATCAACTAGGCGTAAATAAGAGACGACTCTAATGTATATACAAGCGTTTTACCATTTATGACGTCTACACAATATTATTGTGAATTGCAGGAAATACGAAATAATATGAATTCCTGGATTCGTTAACATTTTATTGAATTATGCATTAATATTATTTCTGGATATATTGGATCGTGTGTATAAATAGGTATGTATATGTGTAGACTATAGGTATATGATATGATAAAGGTACACGAAAACCCTCAGCTGACAGTCTGTCGGAAAAATAATCAGCTGCATTCATACACAACACACTCGTATCATAAAATTTAACGGAGGTATTATTATATTATTAAACTGTTGTGGAAATATTATATCGTACACGACTTACAAAAATATATATTTTAAATGTTCAAAAACAATGCTCAGATGTTTTTATCTAACGTGGTGTATTCTATGTATTCTATTGTTTACGTATCTTAGACATGATAATATAATATGTATATTATAATATATCTACCGAATGAGTTATAAACCTGACGTAATACAATAAGACTTCAAAAGTCACACATTTCACGTTAAACGGAATAAACGTTACGCTTAAAGTCTAAATGCCAAGAGGATAATCGTTCAGGATTTATAACAATAGATTTGTGTTATTCTCGCTTTGTGGACGTTTACTGAGAACATTAAAATTAAGTAAAATGACCTAATATTTTATCTCGTTATAATAAAAGAAGTATAACGTTGGGAAAACTCAACGTCGACGTTTTTCCATTTAGATTAGTACTATCGAATTTGAAGACCTTTGAATTATAATATTTTGTGACACGCGAATATGATTAATAACACAAGATTTTCACACGTCAAAAATGTTTAAATGTTTTTAATGTTATACCAATGTGTTTTGTGCGAACACCCACCATCGGTCTGCCACTATTTGGCCACAAATGCGGCTAACGTCTATAGACTTTTATTTTTTAATAACATGTAAATTTAGGGACCCATTTATAAAATGTTCTATGCAAGCTAAAGTCAATTTCCTCACATGTCACTATACATTAAAGTTTAACACGCACGTGTAAACCAAAGGATAAGGACTAAGGTAAATCTAGCGTCTGCCTCTCGTTAGATTGAACATCGGCTTATTTTGTTTTGTTCGGTATTGACTCATTTCACTTTTGCCTCTTTTTCTAAGAATATGCTCATTATATATCTAAATTCAAACCATATACAATAATATAGAAAATAAAATAATATGTTGTAGACTAAGACGAGTAAATATGATTAGAAAATAATATATGATTAAGATAAAAGTTTGAAATTGACAAACCATTCGAGAGGATAAAATTCTATAAAAGTTTAGATTTAAAAATCAGTTGGTCATTAATAATCAATAGCTGGCCTTACAACTGAAGTATACACGCTAACGGTCGAAGGAAAGGCTTATCAAAACACAAGTACAACATCAAAGTAAAAGGGGAAACTACTTTATTGGAACGTCAATTAATTGAAGAATGGTGGTGATACATGAGTACTGAAAACCCATTACAAGAGCTATTTTGGATTGGTGTATAAAATAACTATATCCTGTTTATGGAAGACAACTTAAATGTACAAGCATTTTTTTTTTGTAACCGATATAGGTAGTTTTTTAATTATAGGTAAGTACCTATGTGTACCTCTACTAAAAGTTTTCGTTTCTGAAACAAGGTATATATTATCATGTCAGTTAATGATGACTGATAATATTGTTATTATTTGTTTATACAATTAAACCAAATAATAACAAATAACTTTTGTGATAATCAGATATTATAGCCTGCATTCCATGTTCTCAAGATATTAAATAATAATAATAATATTCACACATTATAGCAACTATTAATATTATTTAATACAATTTATTAATAACAAACTAATTTTAACTGTATTTTAGCTTGATAAATTGTTGTATAATATTTTTTTTAAAAAGGTCTTTTTGAAAATCTCTATATGGAATCCTTTATCTGCTTAACCCCCTCACCGCCCCCACGAACGTGGTGCATAATATTGATGCAATGATTATATATATTTGAAGGTTAATATTTATTACAGTGAAACATACATTTCGTTTAATATATTAATTTAGTCATACTTTGATTTGTTATATTAAATAGTACATTTATAACAGTAAATCTACTTCCTACTAATGTTATAATATTATCCTATTATTTTTTTCTAAGGTTTCTTTTGCTTAATGTATTTTTACCATATCGATATAATATTATACGAGTATATAATATATTATTTAGTATCATATAAAAATATATTTGAGCGTTGTTATGATTTATAATGATAGGTGAAGTTAACAAATACATTCTTGACATCTGACATATTTGGTTTATTTTATATGACTACAATTACTATTTATTATTATCCTATTATTATATAATTGTCTTTAAAAGTACCAATTACAACAATACAATTATAATCTATTGTTTGAGACTATCTAATTTAAGTATTTAACCATTAATTGTATTTTTAAATAATTACAACAATTACGTCATTATTTAATATTTAATGTTAATGGATAATAACATAACCACAAAGGTGACTTATATTTTATTTAACAGTTAAAAATAATAAATAATTTGTAAAGAATATTTAAAATAAACGCTGTAACTATCAGGAAATTTTTTTTGTAGGTATTATTTAAATAAGTTATCAAACATAAAATGATTTCATTAAAATATTATTTTTTAATCGAAAAAGGAATATAGTATTATATAAAAGTGCTTGAATGAGTTTGAAGTGCTTTCACCTCTTCATTTTTATTTTATTAACTTTTTTTAGTGTTTAAAATCTTATACAAATTTGAGTAACAATATCTATTCCGTTTAATAATAATTAATATTTTGATATTATAAACACTTAAAGAAGATAATATTAAATTATTACTGCATCAAGAACAAAAGTTGCTTGTCAAAAAATTATTTCAGACAATTCCAACTGTTAAACATTTAAGACAAATTTATACAACCAGTGGTGTATTTACAGGAGGGGTCCATCGGGTACAGACACTCCCCCCTCCCATTGGACTCATAAACACCCATCTAAACATCTAATATACATCTAATACATCTGTATGTATTGAAATATTTTGTAGCGGAGCACCTCACTTAGATGTGTTTGGAAAATTAGCTGGACCACCACATGAAAAATTCCTAAATACGCTACAGTATGCAATCGAAAAAATATATTAATTAAACAAACTTAAACTTACACCTGCAACTTCTATTGAATTTCGAATCATCACCAGATGAACCAATTACGAACATTACCTACCTAAAATACGAACCATCACTTTTATATTATATTATTATTATTATCATCATAATATTATAAATATGAACTTCGTTATTGTTGGTTTATAATTTACAAGGGTTCAAGGCGTGATCTTGTACCTACTGAAGATGCCTTAACATTTGTTATAGATGAACTTATCGCTATAACGTCAGGACGTTTTACCTATACCACGGTATTCCAAGATAATATCCACGGACAATAGAACCCTTATTATTCTGATAATAATACAAAAAAATATAAAACGTCCTGAGCCCCACGCCAGTTTCTAATGAGGTGATCTAACCTGTATAGCACAAAGCAATTTTCCGTAGAGTAATATGCCTAATGGAAACCCAGAGTGCTGTGGCAAAGACCTTTCAGTTCTAACACTATGGAGACGCCTCCGGGGCTTCGCTCTAGATTTACGTAGAATCTTGCATAAAACGTAACGAGCATTATTATACGCTTTTGAGTTTCAATCCTTTGGAATAACGCGTTTTTAATCAATTGAATTATACAAGCAAAGTCCATGAACTTATTACAGTGGCCCAAGTTTTTATGGACGGCAGACTTAACAGAATATTATTATTATACTTGCTACGAGAGCCAGCCCCCCCCCCCCCCACCAATCATACCATCGCATGGAGTATTTCGTTTAATTATATTAATATACATTGGCTGACTAAAAAGTTTTTATCGACATTTATTAAAGTAATTATCATTATTAATTCGCAAAAAATAACTTTAATACAATTTTGTAATTCACGTCAGGAGCACTTTCAGTCCCTTTTCTTTCTTTAGAAAACGTATCAAAAAAGCACTTCACAAATGCATTTACATATCATAAAGCTATAATAGTATACTGAATATATAATAAACAAAGATTGATAATGTTAAAAACTATACTTATATAGTTATATACAGGGTGATTCTTTTATCAAACAACACTCATTATTTCAAAAAGTGTAAGTTTTTTTGAAAATATTTTTTTACATACTTTCAAGTCGCTTATAAAACAACGTTTTTCTTAAAAAATTATATTTTTTAATATTTTTTATCATTATAATTTTTTAAGTTTTTTACTTTTTTGAATGACAACAT
>NC_042493.1:74651259-74670183 GCF_005508785.2 Acyrthosiphon pisum
TAAGCCACTATTTAGTAATTATTTACAGATAATATTCTTACATTTTTTTTAAACATTTATTTTAAATTTGTTCTCAGACTTGACGTTTTAAATACCTAATATTACAATAATAATTAATATACACGTAAACCTGTCATAAAAATTTACCCGGTGATTATTTTACTATTTGAGCACTCATTATATAAAAAAAAAAATGTTTTAAAAAAAAAAAATTAATGATGACTAGTCGTTAAAAAACAACATTTTAATATATATATTTATATATATATTTTCAATACTTTCATCATCAACATTTTTTAAGTTTTTAATTTTTTGAATAAAAATTTTAAATTTTAATTTCAAATTCTAAAGCAGAATATTTTTCTAAGTATTTCGATACTTAAAAATTGAATACATAACTAGTCGTTTAGTTGTTATTACTTGTAAGTAGTTAACGTTTGGATGAGTGGAGTGGTGGACAAATATTTTTCAGGGTAACCACGTACTACTCCATTCCACTCATCTAAGCTTTGGGTAAATACTTATATCTCATAAGCTACTCGTCTCAAATCAAATTTGTATGTAGGTATCGAAGTAGAAAAATATTCTGCTGTGGAATGTGAAATTAAAACTGTATGTTATCATCAAACAAGTAAATACCACGGACTAAGATATAATGGATTTTAAATGACATGGTCAACGAGGGTTGGATGATGGTTACTAAAAGGTTCCTCACACTGGGGACAAAATGTTTTCAACTCTACCGGTGTTTTATTTGGCGTCATATTTTGTATCTTATTCCGTGTTTTATACAGATGGCGTAAACTCTTGGTCCCTATGGCGACCCCCTGCATTTGTCTTTTACTCTCTTGTACCTACATACATTCGTGGCCAATGATAAGCTGCCCATTTCCAATCCATTAAATCTTACTACCTTAGCCCGTGGTGAAACCTTAAAAAATTTTGATCGTAAAAATATATAAGTTTTTAAAAATGTGATTTTTTACGACTAGACACCATCTTATTTTAATAATAAGTGTTCAATGATGAATTAAGTTCAAAATTGGCTAATATGCGCATAACTAATATTTAAAAATGTAGTCACTCAGAAAAACAATAAGAAAGTGGATAATGTAGGTATAAATTATCCAGTTAACATAACTTAAGCTATCGTGTTATAATAATTCATATTATAATATTTGTTTATTTATTTGAAACAAATAATATAAATGAATAAAATTGTCATCAAATTATATTTATTAGTTTATTTTAATTAGGTGTTACTATAATATTATTTATTTTAATAAGTAAATCAATATAAACGTGTCCAACTGCCAACACATGAAATAAGTATTTTTGTGTGATGAGTGTGTATTATCTATTATTATTAGGTATAACTATAAGTCCATCTTATCGCCGTACGTTTTGCGAACCCTCGGGACCCGTGCTCATCGCCCGTATGTGATTTAATCTGTTTTTCTCTCGATAGTTACTTTATCCATCTACTGGCCAATAAACATAATAGTCTGTAAATCTTTGGAACTTTTATTCTAATTGTCTAGTATGTACTTTATTTAAGTAGGATGTCTACTATTAGTAATAAACAGATAATCCTATCAATAAGCTATTTCCCGCTTTTAAAACTTCAACATAGCATAAACATATAAAAAATAATAATAGGGCAATAATATTATTATTTTGTTTTATTAAAATTGATACGTTACAGTAAAACAAAAAAAACGGAGATTTTGATCCTGTGTATAGGTAGTATCGAGTGTTTATCATAATTGAGTAGGTCATTGTAATTTTGTGATAAATTAGAATTCAATGATGAACTATTGCAAACAATATGAAAAATGATTCTAAATGGAGACGGCCAGCTATATGTCTAAAGATATTTTATTATATATATTTTATATTGGTATAAGTAGTTTATTTTTCTAATTATTGCAAGACAGTAAGTTGAACTAATTTATAATCGTATATTTTATAATATTATAGGAAGATAACAATATATCATATATTATTACTAGCTCTTATTAACTTATAAGTGAATATCGACGTACCTACATCGATGTGAATAGGTTCTTGGTATAAATAGCTTTGAACTAATCTAAATATTTTGAGAATTTTATTTTATACCGGTGTTATATGTGGATTTTCAGATTTTTTGCTATTAAAATTGAAAAGTTTATGCGTTATTGTTAGCTATAAAATAATTTACATATTTTTGACATGTTGTCACTATTTTAACTTTAAACGCTTATAAAAAAAAATATTTCCTGAATATTGTTGACAAATTTTAATCGCTTTAATGTCATCTTATAATCTTAACTTTTGTTACATTTTAAGACATTTTACCGAGCATACACATATTTGTAAACATTACAAAATAAAAATTTTAAAATGCTTATACATAATTTAAAATGTATTTAAATATTTTGAACATTTCATGAAGTATAGAAAATTATGATTCAAGTAGTAATAACAACCGTTTTTGGATAAATCATTATTATACATTATCAAAATTTGAACTTACAACGCTCATAAATAAACAATTCTAACTTGATGCTAATTTTATTTTGTTTTTTGAAACTTTGTTTACATTTGTTAATGATAAGAATTTAAATTAATATTGTATGAATTCAAAAATATTAAAGAATTTTCACGATTTTTGATATTTACACGAATTTTGTCACTAATAAAATATTCATATGGTTTTTTTCATATTCTATTTAAGTTCATTTTATTTAATTTATTTTAGTAAACAAAACATAATATGACCTATGGGTCTGTTATTAGGAATACTTTTGTTTAGGCAGAAAAATTGTTATAAACATTTTTTGAAAAGAAATAAATTGTCTAAAATAAAATTATAACATAATGATATATTTTTGTTTTAATTCTCCAACTCCATCAAAAATACCAAAGAAGTCCAATTTATTACAAGAAACAACCTTCGAGGTAGATGTTTGAGCAATTTTTTACTATAAAAAGTCTATTAAATCGCAAAAAAAACAAATATATCATTGTTAATCTAATACATTCATCGCTCTGCTTAGAACCTAATATAATTACATGACACCTAGTAGGTATGTGTACATGTTATCCGTTATCTTGATGTTCTATAACTTATAAGTGTAATATAAGTGTATATTGTTCAAATAATGTAAATAGGATTTAGTAATACAATTATAGTAACACGGCTTTTTGGATAGGCAATTTAGCTACACTACAGCATAGATTTATTTTTATAGTACCCATCATCTTCAAAAAGATTAATAATAATAATATTTATGTATTATGTCAGGTATATTCTTCTGAATGCTGTTAAAATACATACACATTTTTTAATAATGTGTAGTATGCACTTATCCATTAAAAAGTAAATATGCTTATGGTATTATGATGTGTCACTACTATTGTACAATTATAATTTACCGTGACTGCTCGAAGAAAAATGCCGCCCGTGTTATAATTATTATATACATATAGCTGAAAGCACTTAATGATATGTTAAATTATTGTTTTAAATCCGGATAAAGTTGATAATATTTGTAATTTCCATTCGTCTTTGCACTCGAGACTACAGTTTAAACATAAATAATAAGACTTCATTCAAGGTTACATCTGGGGTCCGTCTGAAATAAAAGATAGCTTACATTTAAACTTTTGTAGGTATTTTTTATGATTATGATGGAAGTTTCATTAATTTAAACTTTCGTTTGTTGACAAACGTATATATTTTAGTAAATACATAAAAAAAATTACGGAAATGTAAATATTTTCATCAATAACTAGTTAATATGTATTAGAATAGGTTTCAACATTTCTTATTCAATTAAAACATATATTGTACGGTACAAATCTTGTATCTATAAATATCATAAATTAGTATTGACAGAAAAATTAATAATAAGTATACAAATTTGTTATCAAAAATGTGTTTGTGTATTTAAAAAAAATTTCGTGTTTGTACAGATACACGTAAATTATACCTAGTGTTGGAAATAATTTTAAAAGTATAATATATAATATATTGTCTTAATGAAAAATTATTTAAGGCTTTTTCAAACGGAACGCGTTATAAAGCGCGTTAAGCGGTAAATGGCTCGTTGGCGTGGTGCTCTCACGCGCGTGAATAACGCCGAGCTGTAACAAATTACAAAATCACGCGACGCGAAAATAACGCTTTCTGTTTGACAGAGCCTTAATTGTATTACTTCACTGAATTCAGGTTTAATATATTTTTTTTTAATGTATAAAAGTGAAATAATTTGTATCCACCAACTGCCACTTACAATATGTACCGTTCAATTTTTTTTTCACATACCTATAATATTGGTGAACAATCTAATATAACTTAATTATGTTCAGATTACGGCCTGTTTACCAACCTCTATTAAGTATAGGAACTTAATTTTTAAATTTATTTTGACGGATTTTCTGTCGGACGCAATTTAAGTATATAACACGGACTGCACCAGGTAATAAAATTATATTATCATTATTTTTTTATCGGACGCAGCTTACTATTTTCCATAGGCTTTATAAAAATGCTATTTAACGATATTTTTTCATACACTCTAGGTTTTAAAATATAATTTGTAATTTATTACTGTTTTGTTATATGACTCTCATCAATATATTAATATATTATTATTAATCCTTGGAAATGTAAATTATTTGTAAAAGTTATTTTAAACGACTTTAGTCTGAAAATTGTTTAAAAATTAAATCTTTTAAATAAAAATCCATGGAATGCTTTTGAAAATATTGCGGTCTTTTTTATTTAGATAATAAAATGTTTTTTGGCTCTAAATCCGTTCTATATTTTACGATCAATCTAACATGGCTTGTTTTTGATACTGAAAATAGACTGTATTACATTCTCATAATACAATATACCTAATATATTATATATGTATAAGACTTTCCTTACACAAATATTGGCAATATATATACCCTCTCGGTTTTTATGGGGATTGTGTTTGGCGATATATCCAATACATCCTTTATTGGAAAACTATTCCGAAAGTTATAAAGATTTTAATTGCCTCCGCAGAAATTTAAAAAACTTAATTAGTGTACGACATTGTTGATATATAAAGTGCGCATAGGTTGCTATGTTTACTATGTGTTCAGAATTTTTTTATTTGGTTTTTTAAATCAAAATAATTTAAAAATTGCGCATCGTCTTGATGATACCGAAAATAGTTGTGGGAGGCAAATGAATCAAATAAACTTATATTATAGTCACAAAATCTATCACGATCAAATAATCAAAGTACTGTAATTTGCTCGAAAAATAATATAATATATTTCTCTACCAAAAAATTACATGAAATATAATTTTTAATATTCATACCTATATGATTTGAAAATGTATATGTACAAGGTTTTACATAAGTTTTGCTTACAAGAATTATAAATTTTTATAATTATTATAATAAATTTTAAATTCGGGTGTTATTTCACAAATATTTTTTTTGAACGTCTGAATTTTAAATGTTGACGAAAATGGATTCATAATTTTTATAATACATAGAATATGTAACAATGGACATTACCTAAGATATATATTCAATCTTTTTTAATTTTAATTTTCAAATGTAGGTAACCCTGCAGTGTTTAAACAGGACATATTTTTTTACTAGATCCCTCATAAGTTGTTGTATTTGCAATTTAAAATATTTAAATGCAAAGGCAAAAATTGTTATAAGCATTTAAAGTTTAATTAATTACAAAATTCATCAAAATCACGATAATTCGCAAATTATTTTGTAGCTAAAAAGTTATAAAATATTCAATTTTAGTAGCTAATACTTGACAATTTAATCCAAAAATAAACATAAGTAATTATTAATGAAACCCAAAAATTATTATAATATAGCCACAAATTGTTTTGTATAGTTATTTTAAGTTTAATTTTCTACAAACTTGGCCGATATTTCAACAAAGAATAATGATAGCATGATTTTCGTTATTTTGTTGGGATAAAAATACAGTCATGGGGACTTTTTATTAATAATTATATATTTTACAATACATAATAATATTTTCAAAATTATTTTTAAATTAATTTTTAAGCGGTTCGTTTAATTTATTTATTCCACGAACCAGTTCACACCATTCTACAGGAAGCTGCAGTGGCGCCCAAGATATATTTTTCAGGTGTAGCAAGAAAAAATTTTACCCACCCACCCCTTTACAAACTCAAAATATTATATTATTTTATACATTTTATCATATTTTAATTGATAATATTAGTAAATAGCCATAGTATTAGCCGATATAATCTGTGATTAATTATGAACATATTTCGAGTTGATTATTTTATGTTGTTATACCCACCCACCCCTTATTTTCAAGGTGTAGCGACCGCTACACCTAGTATTAGGGTTGGGCACCACTGGGAAGCTGGCTATCGGTATTGACTAAGAAACGTATAACAATAATATTATAGGGGCCTGCAACTGTGACACGGTGGTTGGCTGGAGTCATTAACGTGTTCTGATTACGGTACAACAGAGCCAGACTTACCTGTCCACTTTTTTTTATTTTATTGGAATTTGGTTGTTATTTAATTTTCATTTTATTAACTTAAAACAATATATGTTTTTTAAATAAAAAAACAGTTAACAGTTGCTTGATTTTATGTTGGATGATTGTTTTAAAAACTAATTTATCCAAGAATTCTCTCATAATATTATCCTACTTGCTTGGAATTATCCAGGAAAATATTTTATGAGATTGTTGAACTAACACTTACTACCTAGTATATAATAACTAATACTTCTTAAATCTACGCCTTAATTCTACGGTATTTCTCATTTCCTATTTGGACTTCAAACTTTGTATTAGGGTTCACTTAAAAAATATTGACTGTCATAATTCTAAGTATTTCTAATGGATCTGGCAATGGATGCAGTTGTTAAATGTTTAAAGTGCTATTTTAAGCCAGTTGAATAGAAAAAAATTGAAACAAAAGTAAGTATATTATATTATTTTTAAGAAGCAAACTAACTCTTATTGTTATCGGTTTTTGTTCCTGACAAAATAAGGGGTTTTTTTAACTTTTATAATACGTGTATAAGTATGGTTTTTGTATGAAGCTACACTGCCATTATTCGTTACTAAGTTAGACTTGTTTTATTGATGATTAACATTTAACCTTCTAATTACTATTTCATTTCATCTAATAAAGTTACTATGAATTATCACGTGTTATCGACATGTGCTTAATACATATTAATATATTATGTTATATGAAAATATACTGTATTTTATTAGGTAACATACTATATTAATTTATTATTGATTCAATTTAACGTTAGAAGTTTTACCTGCTATGAAAACTAACAAGTTAACAACTTATTGTAATATAAAATGCATTTTTGTAATACTCATTTTCTACGAAAATCTAATAACAATAATAATGTGCAAACATAAACTTTAAAGTCTTTAAAGTTTTAAAATTCCTCTTTCAAGTATAATACGTTACCGTACACCGGTATACTATATCAGGCGAGAACGTGACAAACTGACGACTATACTGTAGGCTTGCAAAGACTTTAATCTCAAAGCCTATTTCGAAGGATTTAAGGCTTAGGCTCTACGCCCCTAAAAATCGTATAGTTAAAGATCCTTAGATAATATTTTAGGGAATTTTCAGGCACGCTATATCAGTAGACTACCCAAAATTACATTCCAATAATTAGTTTATTAACTTTGCTTTACCCAACTATTTAATAATACATTTTAATATTTTATCTTTACCTAGGTCAAGTACATAACAATATGGTATCTAGTATCGCCAACTTTTTTCCAATTTATATTCTATATACAGTCATTGCCAGTACCTATACTAATATTACTTTCCGAACACATAATATTATACAATATAAATTTTAGGTAGGTATTTGGAGACAAAATGGTTGTTGTGTGCTTTATTAAATGAACTTTAAATATTGTAATATTTTTCAAGGTTTAATAATTTGTATCAGGGAAAAAATCGTTCAGTAAATGGTCCCACGAGTACTTTGTTTTTAAAACTAATGGAAAAAAAACCGTAGTTCACGAGTAGTTCTATTCTATTTTTTCTCCCTTTGCCTTTGGTTGTAGTTGTTATATAGGTAAGTATTGCGCCACATGTGCCATATTATTATATAAAACGTGAAACCGATTACTATGGGTCGTACTTGTTCTTAAAAGCCATTTCTCAAAACACTATTTTTTCACAGAGTTATTTTTCAAACAGTCCCGTGTTTCTGCTATAAAATGTATGGATCCGATAAATTTAAGCGGCACCTACAACATTGTAAAGCATGCAATGACTGCTGAGACAACTACACGACCTATATGCACACACACATATACATATAATGTGTGTGTGTGTGTGTGTTTGGTAGAAACGTATATAATATATAAGACATAGGTACCAAATATTATACAGAGTATGATACACAAAAACTTATTATCCTAGTCCGTTTTTTTTTAAATAATTATTGGTGGTAGGTATATTTGATATTTTACAACAACATTTTCATTATTTTCATATTTTTGTAATTCAAGCGTTCTTTTCCAAACTATATAAACTATTACGTAACGATAAAATTATTCAGTCGTCGTTAACAATAAACTTTTAGTGCCACGTGCCGGTTATTCTATAATTAATTAAAGATCACCAAAAATTGTAAAACGAATAACTGTTCAACCACTGATCAACCATTGGTTATTATTCAATTTTTCTTAAATTGCAACTTTTAAATTTGTTTTATTTTTTTATTTTACCTAATTGTTAAAAAACCCGGACGCTATTCGTAAAGTAAAGCAAATTAAACTCATCAAGTTTAAATTACGTTTTTTAGAATCTTAACATTTATAATTGTACCTATGTAATATAATATTATGTATAATATATTTAGTCAAACTCTTTTATAACTCAAAAGTTGTTTATTATATTTAAATTGTATACAAATTGTATACTATTGTGAAATGAACAACCTTGAAGACATTAAAAACTGGTCTTTGTAACATTTGAATTTCGAACACTTTTGCAGATGGAAAATCGAAATACATCGCATAATAATTGACAATTTGATTATGAAAATCAACATTGAGAGTTTAGTATATTATTTAGTAAAAAATGCATGGACTATTAAGATATAATAATTCATTAAATCTTGGGAAATGTGTCCAAGGTTGCTAACTGACTGTTAAGAAAATATAATGTTTTATAATTTTAAATTTAACGAATAGAATATTTTACCTTTTACAGTTATACAGTTTTACACTATTATCAAGAACACAATATAGTACATGTATTATATATTTGTATATCGATTGTTTGATTTATGCTTATAGTTTATACAGTTATATATATATTAAAAAGTTTTCTGGAACAACAATTTCACTCTAAAAAATACAACTTCAATTCAATTGTTTTCTACAAGTAGCTGTGTGGAGTCTGTTTCTAAAATATTACTGACATTTTCTTCCATAATACAATTTCTCTAGTAATTACGGAACATATATACAAATAATTATTTTGACAACCAACGATTGGTTAAATTATGTTTGTTTTGCTGTAACTAATATACTTTAAACAACATGAATATTTATAGGAAATCCGTTTTCAACATTTAAATTGGGACCTTAAAAAGTAATCAACTTTTGTAAGCCGGGTAGGTGGTTTCGATAATAATAAAAATAAAGGAAGATGAAATGGAGAAGGGCAGTTAGTATACAACCGTCAACAAATAAGAGAAGCATTAATGTTTTCAAATTCTTTTTAGAAATAGAATACAGTTTGAATTATATCTAATGAAAACGTCAAGTCTTGATTACAATGATATTTATACTGTCATTCAGGCCATTCAGCGTTCGGCGCAGAGAAAATACATGAAAAACATTGTCAACATAATATAGGCAGTGCCGTAAAAAAAGGATGCACAGTGTTCCAGTACTTATATATATATAGGGAGAGAGATATATCTACCGTCTATACGCACACACTCGTCGGTCACATTAATGACCATTGTGTTCGTATTAGACCTTTTTGCAAAATCTAAAGCAAAACCTCACAAACTCTCACATCCTATACAATATACATGTATATTTTATATAATATACAATGCGCGTACTGAGCTAAGCTCACCGCGATTCACTGTTTCCGTGCAGGGAAAACAATTCTCAAAAAAAAAAAAAAAAATATCAAAATACATAATATTATAAACATCGGTGTCGACACAAAAATCCAAGGAACCGTAACTGGAAAAAAATAAAAAATGAAAATCCTGTACATATATTGTAAGTACCTATAACATAAAAATAAAATCATAATGCATACGGCAATTTACTGAAAAATAAAAAAATAAAAAGTAGTCTAAAACGAAAACCAGCCGTCGAGATGTGAATAAAACTCTGAATGTCTTTTTTTATTTGCGTTACGGTGCGGGCTTTTAAACGGCGTTTAATAATAATTAATAATATTAACGCACAGAAACGTATGCGTAATAATACGCGTTGCGTGCACGTGGCGTCGGTGTAGGTGCATATAAAATACAATATTATAATCATACACAAAACTATAATAATATATATGTGTGTGTGTGTGTGTGTGTGTGTGTGTGTGTGTGTGTGTGTGTGTATAATTGGCAAAAGTTAGGACATCAGTCGTATATACATATATAGATGCACGTTATGGTTGAAGACGATACCGAGAGGAAAACTTTGTGATGCACTAGTGAATATATACGTATATTATATTATTAGCGAGAACCGGCGACGGTGGTTTGGACTTTAACCAGAGTTTTATACATTCAGAACACAAACGATGTTCGCGAGATAAATTCTGACAGATAAAAATGGTGTTGCTATTGCACGTTGAGAAAATAACGTATTTGTTTATCTACGCTAGCCTCGAGATAAAAAAAAATGTATAAACAAAATAAAATAAAAACACATCCGAAATTTACATATTTGAACAAATAAATATTATCATTTCGTTCTCGGTCTACTGACGATGTATATAATACACATATATATGTAATTGTAAAATCAATTTTTTTCTCCGCCCGGGCAATTTAAATATATTATTTGACATTAACCTCAGTATTTATTATGAAGTTTTTAGGTGTTTCAATTACGGGTTTACAAAACAATATTTACGTTTGCTTTCCATTTTTTCCTCGCAAAAATTCACTAAACAATATAAAAAGACCTTATTCTGTAGCCGCTTGGCAAACACATTACTCGACGACAATGTTTCGTAACTGAAACACTCCAAAAATGATTTACATTTTCCTTAGAATAAGTTTCACGATATTGATAAAAATGACATACAATTTCTACGCTGTATAATGGATATAATGTTATTATTGCTGCAGCAGTCGACGAGAGTTGAATTTAATTTGAAAATTAATTTGAGCCGATTAATAATAAATTATTATGATCATTATACTGGTTAAACTTGTAGACGATATCGATTTGGTCGATAAAATAAGCAGGTACATATTATTATTTTATAACATCGAATACACCCGGTTAAATATAATTTATCATATTACTCGTTATTTCACAATAAAACGCTTTCTTGGCATTAAAAATTATATGATTTATATAAACCATTAAAATATTAAATGAAATTACGTATATGTATATCTAAAATCTAAATGTTAATTTTAGAATTAGTATAATTGGCTTACTCTGCAATATATGTTACTTATATGAATAAGCAGATATGTTCATGCGTGTTCGTAAATTCGTAAATTTTATATGTATAATATAATATTATATTATTATACATCGTACAGGTATCATTATATTATTATATAGGTATTATCTACGTAATAAACTAATATGACACGACTTTATGCCAATGTAGGCATCGCATACATGGTATTAGTTTATATAATGTACATGTTATCATCACGTCACAATCGCATTAATTAAATTAAAAACTAAATCTTTTTCGTGACAAATCAGCTGTATTTCATAACGTATACACTATACGGTGATATATGGTGACTTACTACGAATATAATTTATGTTGGCCATTGGGTAGTTTACGTTGTATTTTCTCGTAAACTTCCCGATTCGATACCACACACCTATGAAGAAAATAGCCAAAAATTGTAAAATATAAGACTCATGATATATGTGGTATCGTACACATAGAACAATACATTAACTATATACATATATATATATATATATATAATATATAAGTCCCTCGTTATTCGAATTTACTAGCATCGATCACAGTGCATTACAATATCATATTACTATAACTTTAAATACCCAACCAAATCCATGACATTACACAGTACACACACATTCATGTACCACACGAGGACGTGTCACTCATAAAACGTGAGTTCGATGTGTACATAACAAATATTAGTTCTTACTTACTTACGTACTTACTTACTTACTTACTTACTTACTTACTTACTTACTTACTTACTTACTTTCGGAACTTATTCTGTTTTTAGATTTATTGGTGGCGTTGGCGTAGCTACTGTTACTACCGATATTTCACACGAGGTAGTGAGATTATATTTTCACTAGGTAGCACAATATATTATTTAATATCGTTAATAAAAACTTCTTATTGAATCAAATACAACTCGATTTGACCGCATTAGGTTTAGTTCATTTTTCAATTTGTAAAACATATTACCTATGTACAATCTGTACCCTAGGGAACGATTAGAATATGTGATAAGTGAATTGCTTAGTGAAAGACGACACCTAATGGTGACACTTTACACTTTTTATTTTATTATTATTATTTATTTATAAATTTAACCAGTCTCTACTCCATAACTGCTTTAGATGCCTTAAGATTCAGTTACCTAGTAACGTTTTGCTAGTTTTACACGGAATCAGTTAGTAAGCTTCAGTGGTAGGAAATCGTTGGTTAACATACTGGTCCATGCTCTTTGATTGTTGGGTTGTGGTAGTGCTTGTTTTATACTCATACTCATTGTGCAGATTAAATTATAGGTATTCTATAAAAGAGTGATAATTTTTTTGCATTTGTCTATCTTAGAAAAATCAAATTACAGATTTTTTTCAAAGTAAACTTTTTTGGGACGCCCGTGGAAAATAATTTCAGAGGGTGAATGATGAATTCAAGAAACAAATGAAGTTTAAAAGCAGTACCCATACTCATTAATTTTCAGTGAGGTTTTTTTTTAAAAATAAAGGTAGGATCAATAAAACTTTCAAAAAGTAATTTTTATATTTTTCATTAGTTCATTTTATTTTGCTAAAACAGTCAGATTTTGATATGGTACTTACTTAAAACACAGGAAAACAATTACATTTTAAAACATTAAAAAAAAAATTAAATATGAGAGCGTGTAGTTATGGTAAATTGCCTCTATGCTGAAAATAGATGGTACCAAATATTCAGAAATAATTAGTTGAACGTTCTTTCAACTAAATCATTTTACAGACAAGTGCTTTGTATTTTATGACAATAATAATATCAAGAGAGACAAAGAGAAAAATTGTTTTACTAATTATTTAATATTTACAATGCTAAATTTTTTTAAATCTTTTCAGTGGGTAGATTGGCACCATTTGCCCACATTGCCCCGGAAACTTTGTTATAAGAGTAAAATGTTAATTAAAATACAATATAATATATTATTATTTAATTGTAAATTCCAAAAAATATTTTTCTAAAAGAAATATCGTAAAGCCTATCGACTAGACATTTTTGCTGCAAATTACTATTATCGATTATGTCTTACATTTTGGAACATATGAACATTTGAAAGCTCTTTCATGATGTACAATAAAACGCTCATAAAATATGTGATTTTTATCATAATATTCTTCTTTAGTTTTCTTAACTACCCACGTTTATAAGCATACAACGGCTATTCGATTCTGACAAAGACTGCCCTATTGAGTTTAAATTAAATAATTTCTTCAAGCACATTTTGGTGAATAATAGTGGTTTTTATTTTAATAGTAATACAACAAATATAGTATAATATTTAGGAATAAGGTATAGGTAATAAAATAACAATAGTCAAAGCACTAAATTAGGTGGTTCTAGCTGTATTTTGTATACATATTGCATAGTATATATCACACTATATACATGTCTCCTTCTCGTATTATTTTAATACCTACCGTTGTCGTCGCGCCTTTTATTCAATCCCGACTTTACCACGAAGAGTCTTTGCATTGTTGTTACGCGCTGATGTAGCTGGGTGCCTAAAACTGGCTATACATATTATGAATTATAATAATAACAATAACAATTATTATAATAGGACTAAAGAAAACGTACAGGTACTAGCGCGTCAGTCTCACAATCATGCGTCAGCGTGTATTTTTTTTCTTCGCAATTTAATCTGACGAACTGACACACAAACAGGCAGACTGTAGTTGTTTTCGAAATATTCATCGACGACAACAACAATAATAACCATGTGTAGATCTCGTGTGAAGACTGAACATTCACCACGTTGTGTATTCACTGAGTATTGTGTGTGTGTGTGTGTTTGTGTGTGTGTGTGTGTGTGTGTGTCCCTGCAGCCGTCGTAGATTTCGAGACATCGCCTTGGATCAAATATAAAAAAAAAATATATATAATAAAAAAAAAAAATCCCTTTAAGCCCCCCGGCGTAGATGGAGAAAAACTCTACGTCATATAGATCATATTTCAGATCGAATAACGAATATTATGCTGCCACCACCGCCTCTGATTTATCTTCCCTCACCGATTTAAGTTGCGTTAGTTAAAGCGGTATTAATTTTCTATACGTACCTATAAGTACAATAGCATGCGGGTTAATATAAACGATTCCTAAGTGTAATACATGGTGAGTTTGTCATGTTTCGAGGCTCCTTGATTTGTCAATGTGCCTTGGTGCCTATTCAATATATCTTTACTTTTAAATTCATCAATAACCACCCTAATTTTGAATGGCAAATTGAGTATTGAAACTGTTCTATTATAATTGTCATTGTTTTGTATAATTTTAGAAAATTAAAATGTAGTTGATTATCCGTATAACTCATACGCCATAATTGGTTGAAAAATATTAACATTTTGTTTTTTGAAAGTATTTAATTAAAATTTGGTTTCTACAGTACTAGATGAAGAATAAGACTACTATAAATTAAACTACCTATTTTATATGCTTTTAAATGTATGCTATAAGACAAGTTAATCCACGTGTAATTGTTTTTTTGAACACGATCATTTTTGTGTTAAAATATAATCGGTTTTGTTTTTTTCCTAACAATTCAATAAATATTGCATTTTGTGTATGTGCGTGTATGTATTTGTCTATGGTTCATAATTTATTAATAGGTATTTTGGTAATCATTGCAGTCTCCGGCCTCCGCTATGGCTATACGCCTATACAGTAGGTACTACAGATTTCAGTATACAATATCTTATCGATCGGTAATGCTTTTCTCATAATTATTTCGGTATATAGCCAGCTATAATATTGTTATACTATAAGAACAAAGAATGATTTGGTTTCAAAATTATATATATTTGTTATATTTTTCATAGACTTGAAGTAGTGTATATAATACTTCGAATAAGTATTTTCTGAATTTTTCAGTAACTAGTGTTTTTATTCTTAACCTTAAAAAATTACCAACAATAACCATTGAAACATTTTAACCATAATCAGACTTATTTTTCATCTTTCATGGCTTGCCAACAATTTTAAATTTAGTACCCCGGAAATGTTATAATTTACAACTATATACCACTCCGAGGTAAGTGAAGTTAGTTAAGTACTATATAATCGATCTACCACATATTTAATTTTAAATTTTAAAATAGCTTCAACAGTTCATAATTTTGTCACACTAAATGTCACGTTAGTAGTAGTAATTTGGGTGTTCTGAGTTAAATTTTACGGGGAGATGAAAAAAGTTCAAGGGGGAAAGTCCCCCTTGCAGCACATTCGATCACCGTATAGGTAAAAATTCTAAAAGGTGGGTTGGGGCTTCTGAGTTAAATTTTACGGGGAGACGAAAAAAGTTCAAGGAGGAAAATCCTCCTTGCAGCACATTTGATCACCGTATAGGTAAAAATTCTAAAAGTATGGTTGGGGCTTCTGAGTTAAATTTTACGGGGAGACGAAAAAAGTTCAAGGGAGGAAAATCCTCCTTGCAGCACATTTGATCACCGTATAGGTAAAAATTCTAAAAGTATGGTTGGGGCTTCTGAGTTAAATTTTACGGGAGACGAAAAAAGTTTAACCAGGAATGTATGCCTAACAGTACAACCAATCTCCCTGTAATTTTATAGAAAAAATTCAAAGCGATTTTTAATTTGACAGACAAGATATTAACATTTAGTCAGTTACTATGCAACTGTTGTACAATCAAGTCGTGTTATTTTTTTTTCAGTAAATTATCTATTGATTCGATTTTTTTTCAACCTATTATTTTATGTTTTATTAAAAACTATGAATTTACAGAAGTTTTCTAACGATTTTCCTTCATTGGTTTATTTAGTAAGAAATAATTCGTATCCAGTACATTCAGATTTTACTACATTTTTATCGAGATTAAAATCGTATAATTCATTTCCACCTACTTTGTGTCAAAATAAATATTCGTTATCTGAGGCCGGATTTAAGTATTCAGGAACTGCTGATATAGTTGAATGTTTTTGTTGTGGACTGGTCTTGCAAAAATGGACCAAAGATGACATTCCGTTTGTTGAATACGCAAAATGGAATCCTAAATGTATATTTGTTTTACTTTGTAAGGGTAATGAATTTATAGAAAATGTAAAAAACGAATATCTAAAATCTACACATGTTTGTGATTGTAATCAGTTTTAATCATTGTATGTTATTTTACTTGAAGACGTTAATTACATTTTAATAATTTGTAATCATTTAAAAATAAATATTGTGTTAATCAACTTAAATGTGTTAACAATAAATATTGTATTAATCAACTTAAATGTGTTAATAATAAATATTGTATTAATCAACTTAAATGTGTTAATAATTGATTTTATATCTCGTAGACTTGTAGCCGAGTGGGATAACGCGTTAGCCGTTAAGTTATAATTAAATATAATAGGTTTAAAATCCAAGTTACAGGTTCAACGGTCCAGGTAAGTATAGGGGATCCTACGCGTTATTTGATTTGGTTTCATAGTCACTTTAGTTTTTTATATCAATTTCAATCAAATAAATTCAGTATATAATAATACAGGATTCAAGTAATATAGGTACTCAGTTTTCAAATATGTGTGTTGTAAGGATCATACGTTATTTTATTTCACGTTTTTTTAAGTTAACACATTTTTTATATTTGTACGTTTTTTTTAAAAAATCATCAAAAATCGACTATATCAAAAAGAACACGTCGCAGTACAATATGATTCCAATTGCTGTTTCAAAGTCAGTAATCGATATACGACCTCTGAGCAAGAAAAGTGTAACTGTTGGATTTTTGGTTGATAAAAATATGTTTACAGTCATTATATTACTCCAATGTAATTTTACAAAAAAAATGTTAATGATCGATTTAATACAGTGGTATACATTAATTTCGGATTCAATTCATAGCTCGATAACTAATAATCTACATACTAATAATTTTAAACGTATAAAAATAACAGATACCATGTATTATTCAGCTTACTATCAAATTGTATGCTAATAACCAATTTATCACGTTATCATATAATGATCTCCATCGAATAAAATAATTACAAGAATGTATAGATTCATATATTGTTGAAAAGCAGAAAAAGTTGGTTTCATATCAGTCAACTTTTGATACAGCGTATTCATTAATTAAAGCAAGCATTAATATTCTACCATTATCTTGTCAGAGAAATGATTTTACTAACCAGTATATACAAAATTTTGATTTTAGCAATTGTTTCGTACAGAACGATGATTTCAGTTTTATGTTTGAAATACTTCAATTCCACAATAATTCATTATCATATATAATATTAAATGATATTAAAATATAACCATATTTTAACCATATATTGTTCTATGATATAACATTGTGATCCACGACTGCTTTATCAACAGCTGCAGCAGCAGGTTGTTTTACGAATTATGATTATACAGCTGTTGACCACGATTATAAAGAACTTTTTTTTTTTTTTTTTTACTCTTTAAACTTTATACCATTAATAATATTGCATTAATATTTAATAAAAATAGAAACAAGATTAATTATTTTATTATAATGTTACTACTTTTATTATACAATTATTAAAATATAAATGTTTACAATTTGTAATATTAATAAAACAGTTTATACATTTAAATTGTGATTAATTTCCTTTTTAGTATTTTTGATAATTTTTTTCTTGGGATCTGCTGAAACCCGGTCCAATATTTCTCGAAGAACATCATTGATTTTGTTTGAAATGTTTGAATCTTTTGTATCTCTATTAGATGTATGAATTTTAATACTAGCTTCCGCATGTTTCCATCTAGTACAAAAATTCAATATTTAATATATTTTTATTTTACACATGTTATAGACCATAGTTTTTTACTAACCTTTCATCTGACGGAATATTTTGAATTGTGTTAATTTTATAGTGCTGAATGACATAGTAGTCTTCACAGTGTGGTGCAACAGGACATTCAAAAGTGTATGAACTATTTCCTTCCTTCATGGTTAATGTGTTCGATACATCGTTTTCAAATTTTCCTTTTGAAATCAAATCCATAAAAGTATCCTTGTATGATTCCGATTGCTGTTATATAAAATAAAGTAACATTTCAATTGGTATTAAAAATGTGTGTGTGTGTGTGTGTGTGTGTGTGTGTGCGTGTGTGTGTGGCTATAATTTTAGAAATAATATTAATTATTACCTTTCCGATATCTTGGTCTTTTTACTACTACTAGCTTTTGACTCATCATCATTTTTTTCTTTTACTCGTTTTTGGTGTAACTGGT
>NC_042493.1:74670233-74671009 GCF_005508785.2 Acyrthosiphon pisum
GGCGGCTTCAATCAGGCACCACCATCTGTGGGACGTCTTCGAGCGTTTCAGCCTGACGCAGAACATGCGGGCCAACAACGACGCGGACTTTGCCGCCTGGTTGCTTCAACTCGGCAACGGCCAGCTGCCCGCGGTCGACGGAAATGTGAACACCGTCGAAATCCCCAGGAATATGGTATGTGACATAGCTAATTTGATTGATTTTGTTTACCCGCAGCAAATGTCGTTGGCTAACGTCGACGACTTTGCTCGGAAAATTATTCTCTGTCCCCGGAACGAGGATTGTAGACAGGTCAATCGCACGGTGCTGCAACGCGTCACGGGTGCCGCGAGAACCTACACCGCCATAGACACGGTGGTGGCGGACGACGTGGACGAGATTGCCAACTACCCGACCGAGTTTTTGAACTCGCTGGAGCCCGACGGACTTCCTCCGTACAGGCTGACGCTGGTGGTCGGTTCCGTGGTCATGCTGCTGCGGAACCTCGATCCGAAAGGATCCCCAGGATACCGCTGTCGTCCAGCGGAGACGACGACCTGCCCTTCACCATGCGTCGGGTTCAGTTCCCGGTGAGACTTTCGTTTGCGATGACGATCAACAAGTCTCAGGGTCAAACTTTCGACAGAGTTGGTTTGTTTCTGCCGTCCCCGGTGTTTACGCACGGACAACTGTACGTTGCGTTCTCACGAGTGCGGGACTCGGAATCAATAAAAGTTGGTATGTATGGTGGCGACGACGGTCGATTTATCACAAGGAATATAGTGTATTCAGAAGT
>NC_042493.1:74671059-74674631 GCF_005508785.2 Acyrthosiphon pisum
TCTATCGTGTAAATTTTACTTGTGCATACACAATATCGTGGTCACGACAAGCAGCATCCAATGGGTTTATTCCTTTATCACCACGATCTAGTCTCTTTTTTAATTTCGTACCAGGACCACAATACTGATATCCTGAAACATGGGCTTCGAACGGGAGACTATTTATAAGAGAGTTTACAAATCCTTTACCAGTCTTGTTTGAATTGTACTTACGAGTTGAACACGCCATCTATAACTGGCTATAAATTTAAAAAATCTAGAGTATTTATACGAAAATAATATAAATTTGATTGTACAGAAAGATAAATTAGATGTAATAAATGTAGATGTTCAGGTAGTAAAAAAACCATCCAGACATGGTTCGTTATTACCCGATACTATACGTGCTATACTAGTTGGCCCCAGTGGCTCAGGAAAAACAAATATAATGTATAATCTGATCACACATGCAAACGGGTTAAGATTTGAAAATATTTATTTATACTCGAAAACCTCTAATCAGGAAAAATATGTTCTACTGAAAAAAATAATAGATGATATAAAAGGTGCTAATTTTTTCATATTTACACCCCCCTAGTGATCTAATTGCAACCATATCTTCCTTTGTGGACGAACTAAAGTCACTCATCAATCCGCTAATCGCTCTCCTAACTCAAGTAATTACTTCCCTTCTTCATAAAAAAAATGAATAACTCATACACTAATAATTCTTTATCAATCATATTATTCAACGCAAACGGTCTAAAAAATCACGTCAATCAACTGCAGAGTGATCTATTCGACAAACACATTGACATCGCTCTAATCTCCGAAACCCATTTCACTGAGTATTCTTATATATCTATTCCTGGTTATAGCCTAATCAAATCCAACCATCCAGATGGCACAACTCATGGCGGAGCAGCCATACTCATTAAATCAAATCTTAAATACTACCAACTTGCCAAATACTCTCAAAATCATTTCCAATCATGTTCCATTTCAATTTTAATTAATAATATCCCTGTTGCTATCGCCGCAATCTATAGTCCACCTAGACATAATTTAACTATTGATAACCTTACCAACTTTTTTGACTCAACGGCCAATAACTTCATTATTGGTGGTGATTATAACGTGAAACACCAAAGCTGGGGTTGCCGAGTCACCAACCCTCGTGGAAACTTGCTCTATAATTTCACCAATACGAAAAAATACAAAACTATTGCACCCCCTGGGCCAACATATTGGCCAACCTCAGTTAGGAAAAAACCTGACATTCTGGACATCTTCGTCACAAAAATTCCTAGTAACTTATACTGTTCAATTAATAATATTCTGGATCTTAACTCTGACCATTCGTCCGTCATTCTCAACATTGATGCCACACCGCAAACACGCACTATTAGTCCCAAACTTTTTACGGCAGTAACTGATCGCCTTAAATTTCATAATATCATAGCCGATGAAATTAACCTAAAAATAAGCTTAAAATCTTCTCAGGAGGTTGACGATGCAGTTGATAATTTAACAACTCTTATTCAATCAGCGTCTTCTAAATCATACACCCTAAGCACCACCATGAACTCAGCTCATAAACACCCTTTTGTGCCTGAGCAAGTCCGCTCATTAATAGTCGAAAAGCGCAGAGCAAAAGCAAACCACACGGTTATCCTCACATAAAAGTGCATATAATAAATAAGCAAATTCATTAAAAAAATGTCTAGCTAAAAGCAAAGCTGACATGTATGAACAAAAACTAACCTCACTCTCCTCTGTAGACGGAAGCTTATGGCGCGAAACCAAAACACTACTTCAATATAAACACCCCTCAGTCCCACTCAAAAAACCAGATAATTCACTTGCCTTCTCTGACAACGATAATGCCGAAGTTTTTAAAGCTCATCTTTACGAAACATTCCAACCACATTATGATATACTTACACCTGAAAACATTGATGAGGTAAACACCTACCTAAACCTACCATCTTCAATAAGTCGACTAAAAAAATATTTCACCCCAAATGAAGTTAAACAGACCATTCAAAAATACTCACTAAAAAAATCACCCGGCTTTGATCTGATTACGGCCGAAGTAGTTAGGTGCCTTCCCAAAAAAGCCTTAGTACTAATAACATATTTTTAATGCTATTCTCAGACTGTCATATTTTCCGATGCTATGGAAATTCTCCAAAATAGTTCTGTTCTCTAAGCCTGACAAACCACTCGATACCCCAACCTCATTCAGACCAATAAGTCTTTTGCCTTTCCTTTCAAAAGTTTTAGAAAGACTTATTCTAAGACGCATTATTCCACATATTATCACTAACAACATACTTCCGAATACCCAGTTTGGGTTCCATAACTCACATATCACGATACATCAATTACATCGAGTTGTTGATGTTATTTCTACATCCCTTGAAAAAAAAAGCTCTATTGCTCTTGTATTTTTATCGACGTTGCACAAGCTTTCGACCGGGTTTGGCATGAAGGCCTCCAATTCAAACTTAAAAAATTTCTTCCCACCCCACTACACCTATTAATCAAATCTTATTTAACTGATAGACATTTCCAAGTCCAATTTAATTCGTCGACATCGGAAATTGCACCAATCAAACCGGGTGTACCTCAAGGTGGTATACTTTCCCATTTTCTGTTTAACATTTACGTAGCTGACCAACCCACCATGCAACAAACCATCGTAGCAGATTATGCCAATGACAAAGTTATCTTATCCATCAATGAGGATCCTTTAACTGCCTCATCAAACCTACAAGTACATCTTAACTACTTGTCTGAGTGGTATACAAAATGGCGAGTGAAAATTAACCAAAACAAATCTATACATACAACATTCACACTCAAACAAGGAATTGGTCCAAACATTCCTCTCAACAATGTCCAAATTCCCACATCCGACACAGTTAAATATTTAGGATTATTCCTTGATAAAAGACTTACATAGAAGAAACACCTCCAAACCAAATGACTAACCTTAAACAATCGCATGCGCATGCTCAGACCTTTGCTAATTAGAAATAAGAACTCCACTCTAAACACCAAACTAATAATCTACAAAGCGCTACTCAAACCAATCTGGACATATGGACTTCAATTGTAGGGTGCAGCAAAAAAAATCTAACACTAATAGAATCCAAACTTTCCAAAACATATCACTCCGACGATTATCCAATGCTCCGCCCTATATTTCTAACCACGCTCTTCATAATGATCTCCATATGAAAACAATAGGTGAGGAAGCACGCACTTCCTACAAACGATTTCATAAATGACTCCAAAAGTCCAAACTCATCCTAACCCTCTCATAAAAGATCTTTCCATCCTTAATCTCCCAGGAAATCCTAACCGCAGATTAAAAAGAAACTGGTGTCGTGACCTTTTACAAAACTTTACCGTCTAACGTCCCATGGTCAAAAAAATAAAAAAATTAAATAAAAAAAATCTAACTAATCAATAGCCAAGAGTCACCAATGGGTGGTTGCTTAATTAACAACTTTCATGTCATTAAATAACTCTCAGCATATAAACTTATTGTGCAAAACTATATAGATTGTTTATTTCAAATAAAA
>NC_042493.1:74674731-74680689 GCF_005508785.2 Acyrthosiphon pisum
CATTCCAACTATGCCTAAGCTTGGATGACTCGCTTGTCCTTGTTGGATAGGCTATTTTCCAAGCAACTTTCTGGTTCAGTGAACTGTGATATCCAACTGCTGGGTAATATGTAGATCGTATTGTATAGACTCGAATGGCTTGTGCAGCGAGCTGGGACATTTATATGCGATATGGTATGGACCCCGATGTTTGCAGACCTCTTCAGAGGTAAATGGTATTTTCAACGCGTCTCTCTTACAAAATTATGTGACCGACTATATTGGTTGTCAAAATCGATTATAAGTTTTATACTTATATAAGCCAATTTGGCCTTGTCTCTTTTTTACTGTTATTAAGTCAAATGCTGTAATTTCAAGTGTAAGTGAGCATGCCAGCACCTGGACTGCCTCTACAGATACTGTTTTATACACTTTAGTTTTTCTCAGACTCATTTGCCTTTGTGGTTGCATATATCTAAAATAAGAAAATAACTACACCAGAAATCGAGTGAATATCCAATGTTAAAAATTTGAACTTCAAACGTTAATAAAATTTAATTTGACTTTCCAGTAGACATTTTTTTTTTTTTTTTTGATAAATGTAGAAAAAATTATGAGGAATCATGTATTACATTTTTAAATTATAGATTTAAAATTAAAAATTTTTATGAATTTCTAAATCAAAATAATTTGCACATTTCTGTGATTTTTACGTCAAAATTTGAACTTTAAATTCTTAATGGACTTTTAATTTTTTCCAAATGTTATTGCAACAATATATTAGGAACCTTGTATTAAGTTTTCAAGCTGTTTACCCAACAAATAAAGTTTTATTGACATTTATAGAAAAAAAAACTAAAAAAATTAGAAACTGAATATGCCTGTAAACAATTCAAAATATTTTGAAAATTTTATTGTGTATAGAAAATGCTAACATAAACTTTGAGTAAATTTAGTTTCATGTATGTGTAGAGTTACACGAACAACCAAAATTGTCCAAAATCGATTTTGTCAAAAACCAATTTTGCGTTAGAATTCTAATTTTTATTTTATTTTTCCTGCGCTTTTGAAAACTATTGGCAATTTTACATTTTGACCTCCTGGATGCACCAACTAGATTCACTTTCCTATTGAACAATATACAATGCTGAAAAAAGCAGTTTTAAGCGCATTAAAACTGGGGCGCCTCAAACGGCGATGACATGCACAAAAAAAATGAAAAAAAAAACACAATATCATTATAAAACCAATACAGTTATCAGTCAGCTCAGAATCTAAAACTTAATTAAGTAAAACACATTTTTATTGATATAGTTAATATTATAATATATTAGATCTTATTTCTTTTGTGGTGGAATAAATGTACACCCCTTAGGAAGCTTAGATAGTGGAAAAAATATGTTATGTTAACAATAAGAATATTTAGTTATTAATAATTGACAATTATACTTACCAGTAATAATTTGAGATTATACACATTTATGAAGTACAGTAGTAAGGCTATAAATCTAAATAAATAAATTTAGAAACCTGCCATATCGGTTAATAAAAAAAACCTTCTTGAATTATGTTAGTAAGTTATCGTTAACAATTATTATAATTTTTGGTAAAATGTCTATTGAAATTTTAATTTAATAGATAAAAATATAAAACTAAAAATAAATTATTATTTGTATTGATGAAATAATAATATTGGGGTATTAAATGAGAGATTACAGTTTTTACTGTCCGATACCTAAAACTCAAACGATGAATGAGTAGATTTCTGATACAGATGAAAGATTACGAATTTTGACTGACGCGAACGTTTGTTATGGTAATTTTAATCTAAGTCCTGAATCCTGATATTTAGCTTATGAAGCTATAATTCACACCCTTGAAAGAACAGTGTCACAACTCAAAAATACGTTTTTCGAGTTATTACCATACAAATTTTCAGAATTTCACCCTTTATATTTTAGTATACTTGACATTTTTTATTTATATAATATCAAAGACAGTATGAGCTCAAATGTCTTTATTTCTGCTTTAAATAAAATATAGTTTATTAGTTTCCAGCTGGAATACCAACACTTCTTAGATGTGACTTTATTCTGGCCTGACTGATGTTGTTACATAATATTTTTCTTGCCGGAATAAAGTCATATCTCAAAAGAAACAGTTTCACATGAAGAAAATTATTTTAATTTTATTAGGTAATATTGTATCTATAAGAATAACTAAAGTACCTAGTTTTATCAATATTATAATTTGTTGTATTAATAAATATTATCTCAAAAGTACTACCTAATATTTTTTTTAACGTAAAGTAGGTAGGTTACCTAAAATGTATCATGTAGTCAAAACAATGTAATAATAACAAATATTTACATAGGTACCTATTATTTTGTATTTAAGAGTTATATTGATCTTAAATGTTATCAGACAAGTTATACATTGGAATGTTATAAATAATATTATTAAAATAAATTTATTTTATTTTATGTGGCGTAATAATTTTTTTTACAAGCAGAAATAATGACACAAGTCAAACTGAAACCAAATTTACAATAAAACAAAGGTGAAATGATACTTAAATTGTTATTTTAAGCATATACAAGTAAACTATACAATATTAAGAACAATATAAGATTTAAAAAGATATATTAATTAAAAATCTTATTTATAATGACTAAATGACATAATGAAACATTAAAAGTCAATTTCCCAATATTTTGATATTTTGATTTGTGTCACTATTCTTTCAGAGGTGTGATTACAGTAGGTATAAATTCCACAAGATCCTAAAAGTATTTATGTAACTATAGTCTGTAAAGTGTTTATTATGACGTATTTACGTAATTTACTACGTGATAAGTGATAACTATATAAACTCAGAGAAAATGAAAAATATGTGAATAATGTAGATTATTTTTAGGTATTGATTTATTTTTTGATTTTACATTATTTGTAAATTTTTTAATTTCAAAACTAAATATTTTAGAATCATTTTTAAAAAAAGTCTGTATAATAAAATTAGTTTCTTCCTCTTTCTGAATATAAAGTCTTAAAGTATTTAAAAATAAAGTAATAGTAAGAACAACAGTTTCTTATGTTGTTACTTTAATCTAAAAAAACAACCAAAAGACTTAATGTATAAAGTACAGAAATAAGCACAATTTAAAAAAGAATCAGAATTAGTTTATTTACTCCTTTACAACTTTTCGAGTTAATACCTACTTACCAATTATTGACTATTAGTATCGTTTAACTACCGTCACCTTTTGACACAAATTATTTTTAAAGTTTAGTTAACGTAAGCAAAAAAACATTGTTGTGGGTTATTATCTTCTTCATCGAATAATTGCATTAATGTTACCGTTAGTTTTTAGTGGGTACAATATAATATTATATCATCGATATTATGACTATTAGAGGAATAGGAAATTCTCCGAGAATAGTTGAAAAATGTACTTAAAATAATATGTAAGTTGACCTATATGTTTATGCTTTATGCACTATACTTTATACAATATTGATCATCATATTGGAGCTAAAACATCAAACAATTTTGTAAGTACTGTAAATATCTAGTACACTATCATTATCAACAATATTATACGCAAATATAATATTATATTATACGTAAAATAATTTAATTTCTGAGGGATACTATAATTTAGTATTGAGAAATTAATGTTATCAAGTGATTAATAGATTTTATAAAATTCAAATAATTTCTTATAGTAAACCCCAAAAATATAAAGTATGCAAATTGATATACACTGTGTCGTTGGTAAGGGAAGGTGTATTAATTCCCTTCCAAAAAAAAAACAAAATGTTGATAAAATAATTTTGTAGACTTTCAAGAACAATTAATGTTCCCAATTTCTTAAAATAGTGATTTAGTAATAACAATAGATTTTTAGAATATGATGATTCAGATGATTTATCAATTTTATGTTTGCATTAAAATGTATAATGGTGAATATTTGATAATAACTAATAACCTAAACAGTAACCACTACGTTGAGAAAGTAATATGGCACACAACACCTCATTTTGTGACAAAATAAACACGCTCCGATTTATTTTAGCCAATACGTGGCGCGGTCTGTTGATATTTCATGAAACATAAGAGTTGCATTCTATAAACAGTACAATAAAATTAGTTTTAATGGTTTGGAAATAGTTTAATAGTTTTAAATACTTTTAATATATTATTATGCCGATAGTTAATTACCATCAATGACTGATCAAATAATGATATATTTTAATATAAAGTCAACCAGAATCAATAATATAATATGACTAGAAAACGAAAACAAAATATTGATAAATACAATATTCAATAAAAAGTTTAAAAAGAAATAATTCTTTTCCCACAATGTTACAAAACCTTTTTCTTGTTTATTGGTAATAATTATTACTTATATTAGCGTAACCATAATACAATTAACCGTATAACTATATGATAATTTATAGAAATATTAGAAAGAGTACAGATTAAACTGTTTTTTATTTATTTTGATAGATAGAGTAACCTGGGGTATAATGGCGCACCTAACATTTAACAGCTGTTATGTGGTAGCATACACGTTTTAGAAATATTGTTATATTGTTTTCCTATCATAAATATTATTATGTAGATTAAATGTATATTATTGTAAATTATAACAAATTCGTCTTTTTACCTCAGTATCGGGGTAAAAGTGCGCACCTAATGGGGTAATAGCAGTGGCGCAACTTGATAATAAGGGGCCCATGTGAACATTTCTAGACCGGGGCCCTTACCTGCTAGCAAGAATTAAACACATTATAGCACTTGGTATAAATCGAACGTGGTTCAAAGTACTCTTTGAACTTTCCTGATATCTCCAAGAATAATTTGAAATTTTCACAAAATCGGTCAAGTAGTTTTTGAGAACCTATATAATAGCTACAGTCTACAAGTATACATTTAACTCTCATATTTGTTTTAAGATATAATTTCTTTATTCGAAACCATAAGCGTGCGACGATTTAATGGATCCTTTTACCTCATCTACCAGAGTAACTAATGACAAACGTTTAAAATACAATTTTTTACTAATTATTAAAAAAAAAAAAAATGAACAAAAATGTCTATTGTAAAATCTCAAAATACCTCTCCGGGTTGAACCAACTGGGTCTAATAGTGAATCTAAACCATTCAGAGAATCTTTTAAAAACATACAAAAAATGTTCAGTGGTTTAGGAGGAGATCAATGACATACAGACAAACATTTATTTGTTTATATATATAAACATAGATTGTTATTATTTTCGGCCAACCAACACTCAATTTATTTTACCAAAGAAAATTATTATACATTAAAACCTTCCCCGTGAATCGACCGATTTACTAGTGAAAACCGTATTAAAATAAGTAGAGTTCTTTTCGAGATATGCTCGTACATACAAAAAAGGGGCTTCGCTATTTTATAATATATATATATATATATAGATTAATAGATTATATTATATTAATTGTATTTATATTTAATTATTATTACCTATATTATTTTGTATATTACACATTATAGTAGGAATATCGTATATGAGATCTCGGGGCCCCAAAAATCGGGGGCCCCTGTGAATTTCACACCCAACACTCCCGATAATTGCGCCACTGGATAATAGGCCGCATACTAAATTAATTCATAAAAATCTATTTTATTAAAAGATTGTTACCTATTTTATTTTTATCAAATAGTAAGATATAAATATATATTATAATACCCACTACTCTCATCGCGGCGGCGGCAGCGACGATGTACTACGACGACGCACGGACGATATTATTACTCTATGGTGACAACTGACAATTGCAAAAACAAACCATTTCATGACTTGCACTCGATTATTCGCGACGTGTTTATACTTTTGTTATTATTTCCTTCTATATTACTATTAAAATTATGTGTTGATAAACCACGTGCATACTGCGTAACGTTTTACGTGTAGTAAGAGAGATTTGGC
>NC_042493.1:74681578-74703034 GCF_005508785.2 Acyrthosiphon pisum
CCTATGATGATAAATAAGATCAATTGTAATATTAAATACTTAGTCAACATATTATGTTTAACTATTTACAGGACGTAAAACGTAGAAGTATACTTAAATAAACACAATTAAGTAACCACTACAGTATTTACAGTAATTAATAATGTATCAACAATATGTTGACTAAGTATTTAACATTACAATTGATCTTATTTGTCATCATAGGTATTTGTAATATTATAAAATAGCATTTTACTTAATTTCCATATTATATCACGTATTTTAAAGAATCATTCCTAAATTTATTTTTTTTAACTTAGCTTTTTTTTTACACGGAATTATAACGAAGTGTTTTTGGTGTGATATAATATACATGCATAATTTAAAAGTCCCTAATACAATATATAATTTATACAGTATTAGTATAAAATACTAAGTCAAAGTAATTTTCTTAAGTATTATTATTCAATAAGTATTACATAATATTATTTAATCATTTGTTAATAAATCATAGATATAATGTACCCATTAGTTTAAATAAATTAATAAATAAATAGATATAATTAAATTTTTAGACATTCAATTTAAAGCCAGAAAAATTGAATGTTTATAATAGTAGGTAATCAATAATCATGTAAGAAATACTGCGCACTTTTACCCTAAAACCCACTAATCCATTTTACCCCAATATGATTTTGTGCATAAACAGTATTGTAGTACCTACCTATAGGTATTTAGTTGTTATCATATAAATATTTTACGCTAGTAAAACGGTTTAGACGTTTAGTCACCTACTTGTATAGTAAACGAATATAATATATAAAAGTAATACCTAACGTGTCGTTATATAGTACACATTACTACTTATATACTACTCAAATATTATATCAGATGAATACAATATTAATACTTTGCCTCATACTGCCACCAAAACTTCATCAACTGCTGAAAAAAATATTTTACCGCATTTGGTTATGATAACATAATCGTAATAACAAAAATGTTTGACCAGATATAGCGATTATTAAATTACTTATACACAATAGTTTATTTTGCCCCATGCGCCATTATACCCCAAGTTACTCTAATAAGTGGAAATTACCAATGATTATCACCGCTGTTGGTAATATTTTCAATTTAAAAGTGTTGATAAAAAAAAAGTGTAGGTAATTCAATATTCTGAAATATTTTTAATATATCTAGTATTTAATAATAAAATGATAAAAGTAATCTTGTATTAAAATTTGGAATCATTATACATTTTGTGAAAACAATTAAGAATAAGCACCTACTGTTTATTGTATTCAACTATTCAAGTACAACTAAAACACAAGTACATTTTGTAGGTACCTACCCATATGTATTATTGTTTAATAATACCTACTGTACTACACCAAATGTTATGATTTTTGAACTACAGTAGTTTAATACGATAGATTTCTTTAATACCTACGCAATAATTACCGTTTTGTATAAACATTATGTGACGTGTTAACGTCCAGCTCATGTCGATATATACATCAACTCAAGAAATGAAGACGTAATTTATTAAGATATAATTTGTGTTTATTTAACATATATTTAATACAAAAATGCAATAATAAGCTACGATAGAGTGATGAGCAGTGTTACGACCTGATTCCGAACTGATAGCTAAGACTGTGAGTGGTTTTACGACCGGCTTCCAAGTTTTTTGCGTGTCTCTAACCGTCTGACGAGCTCTTGTCATGGTCTACCTTACATATGATCGTATCCTCAAGAATGGTAGCCGCAGTAGTGGCGAATATCCGGCACGTTGTAAAATTTGGGTCTCGTAGCATAATTTGGTACTCTGGTTGATTCGCATCCTTTCTCACGAATATTAAGACTTTTCCGAGAAGAGACGTGTGACCACACTTTTATAATTGGATTATTTTTATATTAATTGCCAAATTAGTTATATCTCTACACAATTATAAACTTGCGCTATGTTATACAAATTTAATAGCGTACGTAACACGTGTAGGTAGGTACTAGGTATCCATGTCTTAAAGTGAACTACTATTTTAAGATAAATCATAAAATATAAATATTTACGTAAGTGTGTATTATTCATTCCGAATTTATAAATATTATTACTAATTATACCTACCTTTTTTCTTTAGCAGTAAAATAATTAATAATAGATTAAATTAGGTACAACGGTTTGTATGTAGGTATCTGGTAGGCAGATATAGGATTTTTAATTGAAAAACTGGCTAAGTAGGTACTATTCAATCACAGAAATGGGAGATATAAGTGCATATGTAATTTGCACAGAAATATAATATTATTGTTTATATTTAATAAAAAATATTGATAAAAAAATTGATATTTCATAACAAATCTATATATGAAAAAAAATCTTGGTAAAAATGCTGTTAGCTAAATGTCCAAGAACAATAAAAATCTATGTTGAATTTTTACTTCAGGTAAACACAAGTGAAACAGAAGTGAATCACTAGTATTCAGTGTTATCTAAATTTTAAACAATTAATTCTTCAACATTTAAAAATGGAAACAGTCTACCCCCTGAGGAAAATCATTAACATTAGCTGATTTTTGTGATGCTGATTTCTACTTATGATAAAAAATAGTGAACCAGAAAGCCAACATTCAATCCACGTTGTTATTTAATGTCAGCCATCCGTAAACAGCATAGTAATTGTCAATTTCAATTAAAGACGGCGTGATATTTAGGGTTATCTATAATTTAACTAGAAATTCTTCAAAATTTAATAATAATGGTATCCTAACCCCATAGATAATTGTTAAAATTAGTCGATTTTTGTAGTTTTACTTTTGATAAAAAAACTAGAGTCTGGCAACATTCGATACATACTGGTATTTTGGGTTATCAAATAGAAAAAAATTAAATTCTTAAAAATTTCAATTGAAGACAGCCAACCCTCAGAGAGAAATTAGAAATAATATCCAATTTCTGTGGTTTAAATTTATACTTTTGGTAAAACTAGTGTAATAGAAGGTCAACATTTCACCCACACTAGTATTGTGTTAGGTATACCTATATATTTTAAACGTGAATTAATCCTTAAAAATTAAAAAATGAAGGCAGCCTACCCCTAGGGAGTATCATTAAGATTGGTCGATTTTAGTAGTTCCAAATTTTATATTTGATGAAAAACTAGTGTTAAAGAAAGTCAACATATACTATTCAAATCGGTATTTAATGATATCCATTGGAAAAAAATGTGACTCTTGTAAATGGCAATTGGAGACAGACTACCCCTAGAGAAAAATTGTAAATATTAGCTGAATTTTGTGGTTCGAATTTTACTTTTGGTAAAAACTAGTGTACCAGAAAGCCAATATTCGATTCATATAGGTATTTAATGTTAACCATCGGAAAAAAGCTTAATCCTTGTTAATTTCAATTAATAATAGTAGCCTGGTACAGTGGTGCCTAATACATTTTCTAGCTTTTTTACTGTATAAAAAAAATTTTATTTACATTTATAGAATAAAACTAAAAAAAATTGGAAACTGAAAATGTACGTAAACAGTCCAAAACAATTCAAAATATTTTAAAATAATATATGATATGTATAGAAAATGCTAATATAAACAACCAGTAAAAATTTCATGTATCCTGCGGTCGTTCGTTTTAGAGTTACACCAAATACAACAATCGATTTTGTCGAAAACTATTTTCCGTAAAAATTTTTGTTTTTCCTTAATTTTTATTTTGTTTTGCCCTCTTGTTACTGAAAACATTGTGAATTTTAAATTTTGACCTTCCAAAAGCATCAACTTTGTTCACTTTTCCATCGAACAAGACACTGTTGAAGAAAATCGGAGCAGTTTTACTGCCCAAAAAGGTAATGACACACATAATATTTACAATATAATAAAAAGCAAACATCATTGTAAAACCAATACATTCATCACTCCGCTCAAAATCTAAATAAAAATAAAAATAAATGTTTAACGTTTATACATGTTAATTAATATAAATATCAGCTTAAACTAATAACTGAGGGGAAAATAGTTGGAAAAAGGAAGCAAGGTCGACCTCAAGTTTCTATGATGGACAACTGAGAAATTGGTTCAACACATCTACGATATCATTATATGGGACTATTTTCAGCCCAATTTATATTTTATATACAATAAAATTAATAACATGATTGCCAACGTTTGATAACAAATAGCTGGCACTCATAGAAGAAGAAGTCCTTAGTAGACCACAACTCTATAAAAATTCGTCTTGAATTAGTATGTTATTAACTAATAATTTATTAGTCATAACTCATAATATTCTACAAATTGTAAATTAATTGTTGTTAATAACATATAAACTTTTATAATTTAAGTAAATGTAAACAAATTTGTTTTTAAAAAATAAGATTTAAAAAAAAAATAGATAACTATAATATTATGAGTACATTGTTTTAAAATATATACATTGCTACAGTTATATTTATATTGGTTAAATAAAAAATATATCAAAACTAAACATTTTAATAAATTATTCCAACGTTCTTAACTCGTCTCTCCAGCATGTGTTAATTTTTTTAAATGTGCGTTTTTAAATATTAATTTATCACAGATTATACATTTATATGGCCTCACTCTAGTATGTGTCTCCTTATAATGTGTTTTTTTACAGATTGTTTATTATAAAACGTTTTATCACAGTCAGCACATTCAAAGGGTTTTATACTTGTATGTATCTTTGAATGGCGTTTTAGATATGAGTTCAAAGGAAAAGAAAGGTCACAGATAACACATTTAAACGGCTTCTCTTTAGTATGACGTATCTTTTTATGGCAAGCTAAAGTATTTGATCGAGTGAAAGCTTCATTACAGATATCACATTTGTATGGCTTTTCATTAGTATGTGTCCATGAATGGACTTTTAAATGTTCGTTTCGATAGAAAGCACGGTCACAAATATGACATTTAAACAGCTTTTTTTTAGTTAGTATCTTTGTATGCTGTTTTTGTTTTTTATTCTGGGAAAAATTCATCGTTTGTATTATTTATTACTTCAGTATAACATTCAGTTCTGAAAAAAACAAAATTACATATTTTAAATATTTTAAGTATACAAAAGAAATTGCAGCCCTTAGGTATAATTACATATTATGTTGATTATAAATTTGAAAATAAATTTATATTGCATATTAACAAATATATTATATAATTTTCAATATTTGTATCTAAGTCATTCAAACATATTATTGGTGTGGCTTATATTTATTTATATTTGTATATTTTACCATTCATTCGCTTAATAAATTATGTACTATGATTTAGGGTAGAATAGATTAATCTTCTACAAATTTATAACCCTCTATAAGTCATTTTCATTTTTCATTTCGGTATCAAAGGTGTTTTGGGTCTTGCATTAAGTTTTAAAAGTAATTTAAAAAATAAAGATGATTCTCTACATTTTGTAAAGTACCAACAATAATTACCTACAACTGCATATTTTCTAGTATATAGATTATAATAAAAATTGTAATTCTTTTTTTTCGCTTGCAAAACACACATGTCGTGGTTTAATCTTTGTTTTCAAGTACCTGCCTAATTATTAAATAACCTACTACATTAATTTCAATTAAAAATGTATTGTTATTATAAGCTTATAATGTTTATATAAACAAGAAGTTGTATATTTAAAGTTGTTATATAATATATACCTACTTTCTTATAAATTATACACATTTAAATTAAGTTTAATACCTATTGAATTTAACAATTAGCCCAGCTGCCAACCCTGATATACAAGTTAGTAACCAACAGTTTAATTTTTATAGTACCCACCTACAAATACAAGAAAAAAAATTGGGTGGGTGGTTGTTGCTCTGCTGTACAGTAGCTAATTACAAATGGGTCACTGTCATGTAATGGATGATGCTAAATTTGAATTTAATGATATAAAATCATGGATTAGATCATATGAGAAATAATTTTAAAAAAAACTAATAGAATACTATAAACCAAGGTACAATGTTATAGTAGAGCAATTCAAGTTCTTTATAAGAGATCAAGAAGAGGCAGAACCGTTTGATACATTTTTAAGAGAAATTAAAATGATTGCCAAGCGATGTGAATTTGGAGCATTAGAAGATAATATGATCAAGGCTCACATTGTGTTGGGTGTAAGGAATTCGGTGTTACAGGAAAGGCTTCTGAGAGTGCCAGACCTATTGCTTGATAAAACGATTGAACTCTGTGAATCAGCCAAAGAAGCTAAGTTCCAACAAACGTTACTTCACAATAAAGTTGCAGAAGCCAATTATACTGTGATGAAAAATGAAAATAATAATCAACGTCAAGGCTGGAAAAAGACAGAGAAGTCTGAAGAATCAAAGGTCAAGCCATCATCAAAGGAGGAATATGATTGCAAGAAATGTGGCTATTATCATGGACCAAAAAATTGTCCAGCATATGGGAAGAAACATAATGGATGTGGCAAATTAAATTCATTTCAAAGTGGGATGAAGAGAAAAACAAAATTTAATGGAAATCAGAAATAATGTAATAGGTATTTATAATAATAATGGTAAAGAACACTTATATTATCAACAAACTAAATGGGATAAACAATGAAAAAAAGTGGTTTAAAAATGTTAAGATTAATGGTTTGAGTATAAAATTTAAAATAGATACCCCCCTAATATAATATAAGTAACATACCTGGAAAAATATTATAAAAAGTAAAGAAAATGAAAAAATACAAAATCTAAATGTTAAAATACAAGCTTATTCGGGATTTGAGATAAAATATTTAGGTTCAGTAGAACTTAATTGTGTAGTTAATCAAATAAGTGTTAAACATCAATTTGTTGTGGTAGATGATAAAATAAAGAATGTGTACCTATTTTAGGTTTAAGTTTTTGCAAACAAAATAATTTGATTAAAAGAATTGAATCTGTTAATTGTAATCATTCAACAGATGAAGTGTTAGAGAAATATAATGTAGTGTTCAGCGGATTGGGTTGTTTTCTGGGTGAATATAAAATAAAAATTAAAGATAATAGTGAAGGTAAACTAAATCCTCCAAGGAGCGTAGCTGAGTCTATTAAAAAAGTAAAACTTTAGAGGAGATGTGTAAATAAGGTATTATTCTAGAAGTTGAACGTCCTAAAGGATTGTCAAGCAATGAAGTAATTATTGAAAAACCTAATGAGACTTAAAGGATTTGTTTAGATCTCATAGAACTAATTAAAATAATTATAAGAGATTCTTTTTTAATACCAACACTAGAGGAGTTAAGATTCAGCTTAAATAAAAAAAAAATGGTTTAGTTCTTTTGTCCTTAAAGCAGGATTTTGGCTCCTTTGGACACTACAGGTTTACTAGGCTACCATTTTGGTTGTCTTGTGCTCTGGAAGTATTCGAAAAGAAAACTTTATTGTATTTTGGTGGAATAAAGAATGTATTTGTATACTTTGATGACCTGCAAATAGCAACAGACTATGAAGAAACGCATGATGAAACCATAAAAGCAGTATTAGAAAGAGCCAAAGAGCTGAATGTAAATTTAATAGGGAAAAATTTAAATATAAACAACATGAAATCAAGTACATAGGTATGAAATTTAATGATGAAAGTATAAAACCAGATGAAGAAGGAGTAATGGCTTTAAAGCCACCCAAACATAGAGTAGAGTTACAAAAATTGTTGGAAGCAATTAATTATTTAAGACAGTTTATCCCAGACATCTCCAAATTAATAACACCGTTAAGAGATTTATTAAAAAAAATGTATGTTGGTAATGTACTGAAGCACACATTGAAGTTATAAATAAATTAAAATCGCTAGTTGCACGTCCACAAGTGTTGGTAAATTATGATTCAGAAAAAGTATTAGTCATACAGTGTGATAGTTTACAGACAGGATTGGAATGCTGCTTACTACAAGGCAATAGATCAATTGCTTTTTTGTCAAAAAGTCTGAATGAATCAGAAGAAATATACCCCCAAATAGAAAAAGACATGTTGAGTATACTTTATGCATGTAAAAATTTTCATAATTACATTTATGGAGCTACAACAAAAGTAATGACAGATCATTCACCTTTAGTACAAATATTTCAAAAGAACTTTAATAAAGTAATATCAGTAAGACTTCAGAAAATGAAAATGAAGCTAATAATATTATATGACTTATGTGTAGAGTATTTGCCAGGAAAATTAATGTTTATAGCAGATCTACAGTCAAGAAACTTTATTGAAATTAAAGAAGAATGAATAGGAGTTGGAGTAGGTAATACATGCAGTTGTGTATAGAAATACAAATTATCAAAAAATAGCAAAAGTTACTGAAAATTATGAACAGCTGAAGGAAGTTATTAAATTTTATGAAAGAGATCAGCCTAAAAGTAAAAAAAAAGTGCCTGAAAATATGAGACATTACTTGAAATTAAGAGATGGTATTAGTGTTGAGAAAGGAGTTGTGTTTTATGAAAACAAAATAGTAGTACCAAAAGAATTAAAATCTAAAGTACTAAGGCTCGTTCATGAAGGTCATAATGAAGTGACTAAACCAATTTTAAGAGCGAAACAATTAGTCTATTGGAAAGCAATAGATAATGAGATAAAACACTTTGTTGATAAGTATCATACATGTGCTAAATACAGAAATGCTAATTTAAAGGAATCATTAATGTCGCATGTGGCACCAACGTTGTCATCTGAAATGGTAAGTAGTGATATTTTTACATTTGGAGGAAATTACTATTTAGTATTGTTATAAATCACAACTCAAAGTCGTTGGAAATATATAAAGTCCAAAAAAAAACTGCAAGTGAAATGATTAATCAGTTTAAGAAAATAATAAGTGTTCATGGATGCCCCAAGGTGTTAGTATCTGATAATGTACTATTTGTGTCTAGTAAATTAATTCTGTAATGAATACAGTATACAGCTTCATACTTCTAGTCCAGATTATCCGCAATCAAATGGATTAGCCGAGCGTGCGGTAAAAATAGCAAAACAAATGCTGCAAAAGCAGAATGTGAACAAAAAGATTTGAGTGAATTATTGTTAGATTATCGGTGTACAACAATTCATCGTTTATGTGCTGCTCCTTGTGAACTATTGTTGAATAGGTTAGTAAGGACTAAATTCCCAATATTAGAAACAAAATTAAAACCAAGAGTTCAAACTTGAGTGACTAACAAAATATGATTATACAGAACAAAATACAAACAAAATTATGATATAACTGCCAAGGACATAGATGAATGATAAGGGAAAAAAACATTTGGATACCTGGTGTCATTTCATCTAGAAATCCTAAATATCCTAGGTCTTATATGGTAGAAGGTAGAAATAGAATACTTAGAAGAACGTCAAAACATCTTAGAAGGGTGGATAAAACATTTAAAATTAATAGAGAAGTAGATAATGATGATTTGATTATTAGTATAAATAATGAACAGAATTAATTGAGATTATGAATAATTATGATATAAAGGAAGTTAGTGATAGTACAAGTAAAAGTCCAGAAGAGTTAAAAGAGAAGGAGACTAAAAATTAAATAACCACAAAGGTTGGAAGTGTGGCTAAAACCAAATAAATTGAACTTGTAAGTTGAATTTATAGTAATTAATTGACAATACTTTTCATGAATGAGCTTTGTATTTAGTCACAATTTTTTCTACATGTTAGGTTGATTAAAGTAAATAATAAGTAGGTACCTAATAATCATAACTATGTATCAAATACCAAACAATTTAAGTTTAGAAGAAAAAGTGAAAAATATAATTATTATATTCATGTTTCACATAACTTTCGTCAATAAATTATTAGAAATATTAAAATGTGAAGGATTAAAATGCCCCAAGTATATTTGAGTACAGAGTTTATGTTAAAATCTATACTATTCTAGAGTGTTTTAATTACAAAAATGTACAAAAATGTACAAAAATGTACAAAAATGTTTGATAATATAATAGAGTTAAGTTTAAAAATTGATAGTTGTGAAATGGTGTTTCTGGCCGATTTTAATTTGTTGTTTCAAAATGTTTCAAAATTTAACAAAATAGTTTTACCAGTTGGATTTATCACGGTAAATTTAAAAAAACCAAATTGTAGTAATAAGTAGTAACTGATTAAATAATATGGTAATTTTATACCGATGTATACTAATTGTAAAGTGTAAACGTATAAAGTGCCCACAGCAAAAGTGAACAGTCTTTGTCGTTTTCCCTTAGAATAAATAATACTTTTTTTTTTTATATTTCTAGGTGATGCCATTAATGGTATTCGCAGGGTAATAATGCGTATGAGGAAATGCTTTTTTTTATTTTTAATGAATTATGAAACATCCTAGATAATCCTGGTCTGAAAATGGTGTACCTACTTTGCATTAGTCCAATCCATATTAATGTATCGTCTGATTGTATGGGGTCAGCTTATAACAATGTATTAGAACCATTAAAGATAACTCAAAGAATGCTAATAAGAGTCCTAATGCAAAATTATTATATTATTCAAAATTGCAATACTAATGATTTATTTATTAAATTGAAAATATTAACATTAGAACAATTGTATGAAAAATGATCAATCATTAAAGTGTTCTCGAATAGAACTGATTATGAATACCATAATATGTAAAAAAACAAGAAGAGAAAACCATGGCAATTTAAAATTAATTAAACCAAATATAACGCTAATGGCAAATTGTTATATAAATAAAGGTATAAAACTATTTAACCAACTCCCTAACGACATTAAACAAATGTATAATAAAATTAATTTAAATTAGCAATTAAAAATATATACATGCGATCGTTTTACTAGTGTCTCATTATTATAAATTTTATATTGATTTGTATTGTTATAGTTATTATATTTTATTATGTTGGAAAAATTAAATTAAGACTATGCTTATTAATGTGTTAAAATGAAAATAATTATATAATAGACTCCCTACTCCCACCACAAGCTTTGCTTATAGAGAGTAGGTATCAACGTAATATGGAAAATTATAAATATTATGTATGTGTAAGTATCATAAATTGAAATAAATAAATATCAAAAGATCAAATTAATAAAATATTTAAAGAGCCTTGCAGGTAAAGTGTATTTACATATGTACAATATGTAATATATATTTATATATTATATATATATATATATATACAATATATCACCTATTGTATTATATTGTCTAAAATTTAACAGCAGTTGCATCTAATCAAAAGTTTGATGTCAGTTGTCTTTTTAAATTTTTATTTTTTAAATTCATAGTGACATTTTTAAAAGATATGTTATAAAAAGAAATCAAAGAAGTTTATCAAAAAAAGTCTTATACTGCCTATACCAAAAATAAATCCTAATAATTAGTTATGCCATTAGTTAGGCAAAATATTTTGAATTGTACATTTTTTAAATAGATATGGACATAATGATATTTCATAAAATGAGAAGTTATGAAATATTATGATATTATTAATATATTATAATGCTTACTTTTCAAAACTCTCTTTATTCTTATTGGTTTAGATAAATACTTGTTTGATTAATAACGTCGAGTCGGTTCCCTAAAAAAAATTACAAAAAAGATTAACTTATTGTTATTACATAGTTAAATACTATTTAAATTTGATACAATATAAAAACTAAATTATACATAAAAGATTAAAATTAGTTATGTAAATATTGCAGATTATATAATATACTATATTTATTTAGGTAAAATATTTTGAATTGTACATTTTCTAAATAGATATGGACATATAGGTATATGAAGTAAATTCGTTAAATGAAGATCTAGATTTAGTTTTGATAATACTTGAACGAATTGAAGAAGGAACATTTTTCCAAAAGCATAATGTACAAATATGCAAATTTAGTATTTTTATGTTAATTGGTTTTTATGGTTTGTTTCAATAAATTCTTGTTTTATGGTTAAATGTCAAATCGGTTCCCTAAAAAAAAACTAAGCTACATGCCTACATAATATGTGTATCACAAAAAAATTGAATGAAGTATTACATATATACATAAATACTTAATTAGTTACTTTATAAAATATTCAATAGTGGGTTTTTGTTTAGCAGTTGAAATTCTAGATTTATCTGCAATATTCTTCTATTTCGCGACCCACAAAATATCCGTAGGTGTGGAGGTTGATGTCTGGTCAATGTACTGAAGGTCTATATCAAAAGCATTCTTGGCGTCAACGTGTGAAATCCGGGTAGGGGGTTCGTCTAAAATATGTGTATTACAAAAACATTAAGTTATTATTACAACATAATATCTAGTTAACTACTATTTAAATTAGATATAATATTAAAATGAAATAATACATCAATGATGAAAACACAGTTTTAGAAAATAAAATTCTTTCAATACGTAGTGTGTGTGTGTGTGTGTGTGTGTGTAGGTTATGTTTTAAATAGGAATGATCCATAATAGCATGAACCACATGAAATAGTATTATAATGATAATCGTAAATTGAGTACCTAGATGTTATGTGTACTTACCTTGTAAAAGTGTAAACCAAAATGCGTAATTCGAAATTCGAATAGAGTGACATGTAAGAAAGACACCAACAGTAACAATCAGACGCAAACAGCGGCAGTCTACACTACCAACCTAAAATATCTACACCGATATCACCTCCAAACACATTCATCATCCATCAACAGCTCCACTCCTGCCACTACACAACCACCTAACACATGTGTCTACGACCGGACATTTCTCTGAGAGCGCAATAGAAAAAGCACGGTTTTAGATATACTGGTTACATAACTCCTATATTAAATTGCTTATAACACATGGACCGTTCAATATGTTTTGCGATAAGGCACAGAACATTGTAATAAGGCTCCCCGTAGAACTATATTGTAGCACGATTATAAAGAACAGGTTAAGCATCGCTCGCTGTATCAGCGGTCAGAACTAGTTACGCTTCACGTAGTTCATAAAACCGCCGAGCGCTGCTAGTCAGATGTGCTAGATTTGTATTATACTGCGATAATCCCAATAGAAAATAACGTTTTTACAGTCTTGATAGTCTTATACAAATGTAAAGTAGGTATTATTCGTTATAACTTATACTTCCTAATGTTAAGTATTTTTATTCGAATACTATTTTAAATACTTTATGAAAAAATTATTCGAATACAAAATAAAAGTATTCTTTACATCACTGGGCCTAGGTTGTAAATCGTGCTCAGACACCCGAACATCTCAAATACTTATTTTTCTTAAGTTCTACATATCAGGTCTACCGTTACCTTTCTTTAAAATGTTAATAAATCAAAATAAAGATATTATTTAATATTTCTAAAAACATAATATAATATTATAAATATTTATGTTGAAATTAAACAAGATATTCAGGGTATGACAAATATTAGATAGCACACCGCCACACCCTGTAATTTAAGTATAGTTATATATATATAAAGGCTCTCTTCAAAAATGAAATTATAATCAAAGCTATTAATCCATTTTGTTTTTAATAGATTCTGAATAGATTTAACATGTTTTGAGTACAATATATGGAACAAATTCACTTTAGCAACCCAGCACATTTTTAAAATTTTTTTTTCGAAATAGACGTATTTCGACGAATTAAGAACGATGGTGCAAAAAAAAATTTGCGGAAACCGTTATTTTGGAAGTTATAGCTATCCAAAGTTTGCGATTTTACGTTGATACGCATGCGCACAACACTACTATAAATTAGTATATTAAATTTTTGTTGCACCGAGCGGGGTCACTCGCTCGCTCGGATAATTAAAAACGAAAATATCCCTCGATTTGCTATGCAACACCTCCCCAAGTGGGCCACCAATTTGAAAAAACATCGTACAGTGATGCCATGCGCCCATGCTAAAGGCACTCGTCGCTACGCTCCTCGGCGCCGTCGCTCCGCTCCGCAAATCGAAAATATCCCCCGACTTGCTGTGCAACACCACCACAAGTTGGTCACAGGATACTACCAGCTAGCCATGCGCGGCATTATAGTAGTGTTGCGCGCATGTGTATAAACGTAAAATCGAAAACTTAGGAAGGCCATATAACTTCGAAACTTAGTGAGAGCAACAAATTCTGATTGCACCATCGTTCTTAACTCGATGAGTTACATAAGTTTCGATAAAAAAAATTCAAAATGGCGAGGGAGAGCTAAACTGCAATTATGCCATTAAAGTAACACAAGGCACGCCAATCTTCAAACTCAAGGGACCTCCTGTCGCCTAACGGCTCCGGTCGCCAGTCTGTTAAAGAAACATAAGTATAATATTAAAGTGGCTCAGGTCGCCAAACTCAAATTACTTCGCGCGGCATTAAAACAGTCTTCCGCGCATGGCGCATTTGTACCTATAAGTATACCTATAATTTATAAACGTAAAATCGCAAACTTTGGATGTCTATAACTTCCACAATAATGGTTTACGCAAATTTTTTTTTTGCACCATCGTTCTTAACTCGCCGAAGTACATCTATTTCAAAAAAAAAAAATTAAAAAGGTGCTGGGTTGCTAAAGTGAATTTATGCCAATATGGAAGGGTCAATTTTTGTTCCAAGTCATTGTTATAGTTCCAAAATATATTAGACTTGGGGTAAATGAAAAATAACAACTAAATGTGCATTTTTTTATAATAAATGGTTAGAAACTATGTTAGAAAGACCTCTGGTCCAAAATATAATGTACATGACATTGAGAAGGCCGAGAAAGACAAATTAATTTGAAAAAACTCATAAATAAGTTTCGGAAATAAAATTTAATACAAGCCTCCTACTATATTGTTACAATGACATTTGAAAAATATTAAAAATTTTTAGTCACAGTTTTTTTTTTATAAGTATTTAAAGTTCGAATAATTAATGCAGGTAACTCCACAGAATAGAGAAAACTCATAGATTTGATATTACACGTTTATAAAGAACATTATCGTAGACATATTATGAGATAGCCCGTTTAACTAGCAGCGCCAACCTAGTGGATATTATTACAACTACGTAAACTGTAACGAGTTGTGACCGGGCAGTCGTGTACAAATCATATTGCTGACGTCTAACCTGTTATTTATAATCGTGTATTGTAGTGAACCTTAGTGGCCAACTGTTGAATAGACTATGGTTAACATGGTTAATGTTTCAAAAATATCCCACGAGGAGCGCTCATTAGTTCTTCATTCTATGATAACATAGAACAATATAGAAGCGACACTTGATCAGCTGATTGGGGTATTGGTTACCTATGATCTGAAGTCTGAACCTACGAAAAACATGAAATTGGTTCCACGCACCAACATGATGTTAGACCCATGGTTACCAATATTATGAAAACGGTTCCAAGACTTTGGCGGGATACGTTACACGGGGTCGGCTTGTTTACCATTCCCTATTTCACGTATGCCACGCCCCTCTAGAGACCATTTTCAAGGCCACAATCGCCTGATCCGACCAATTCACGGAGTGTCGTACCCCTGATGATAACAAAATTATGAGAGGGTCCATTTATTTTATAGAGTTGTGCAACCAGTACATCTACAACCAGTGTTGGGAAATATCTAGATAAGTTATCTAGATACAAATTATTTATCTTTTATCTTATCTATATAAATTTCTACTCAGTTATCTTTACCTTCATCTAGATAAAATTCTAGTTATCTATGAGTACTTATCTAGATAATTTATTTAAATGAACAAAAAAAAAAATTTAAAATTTAAAATATTTTTATTATTTTATTTTTACATTTTTCTATTTTTCATCTATTACATAGGAAACACGTTTAGTAATATGTATTATAATACCATGATTTTAATATTTATTAATATTCATTGTTAGTCTGGAGTTTTACATCGTAAACAATGAGAAAACCCAAAAATAGAAATATGTAATGTGCATGTAGTAGGTAAGATTGTAAGAACAACTAATAATAGTAAAAGCAAAAACATCTATCCCTGCTACCCGCCGGCTACAACCGAATGATGATGGTCTCATTAGCTGATACCCGTTTCATAGAATTGTGTACAAAGTATGAAAAATAATTATTGTTTTAAACCGACAAAAATAAACCAACATTCATGGAAATTGGACTCACAAGCATAATAATATTATAATAATTGTAATTTATAACAATTTAATATTTATAAAACCCTATTAGAATTCCCGGTATTTCAGTTATCGCTTAACCGATCTGTACAACCTCTGTCCTCTGCTTTAAAAAATTGTATATTATGTATTTTTTTTTACTAGTAGACTCAAGTAGGTATCCTGAATATTTTCAAAATTAAACATGAAATTATCTCATATTTATCTAGATAAAAAATTATTAGTCATCTTTATCTTTACCTAGATAAATTATTAGTTATCTATTCTCAACACTGTCTACAATCAGTATCTACAACCGTGAGTAAAAGCAGGCCTATGCAACTCCCCAACCAATTACACAAATCAGTAGTGCTCTTATTGTCTGGTTCCGTTCTGGTGGCGTGCTCTAGTAGTAATTTGTATTTTAATAATTTATTACTCATTCAAAGATAAAACATATAGATAAACATTTTTACCAAAGCTTTGCACCCGTTTAGCCCATATAGCCAAAATCCTTAAAAAAACCCCTTAAAAATTATCAAAACCGTAAATCCCATATAACCCGATTGATTTTGATGACGTATAACCCGAAACACCCAAAACCGAAATTAAATTCGGGTTTTAACCCATAACCCGTATAAAAAAAATATTACATTTTCAAGTGTCATATGAATTTGTATGTATATTTCATGGAGAATTCAGTTTTTCATAATTGGGAATACTGGTTACATGTGAAAAGTGTGATACAATTGATAAATTGTTTTGGTTGTTTTGATTTTGTATGTTTTTTTCTTTATTACTATTTAATACTTTGTTGTTAAAACATTTAATATTTAATATTATACAATTTTAAATTATATTAAATTAAATTATATAACGTGTGTCACTACTGTATTAGACATTAGTACTGAAAAGTTGATTGTATAACTTTATACTTTGCTTAATCAAATTTAACACTTTACGCACAACAAAATTGATATATTACTCGATTTTAAATAACCCATAACCCGAATAAATAAACTGGCTAAACAAAACCCATATTCTTTAAAATGAAGAAAACCTGAAACCACAACCTCTATTTTTATTTGAAGCACCCGAAACCATAACCCGAATAAATCGTTTGGGTGCAAAGTCTTGATTTTTACTGTTATAATAGTAATTATTATTTTCAGACACCACCACCGAATTTTAACTTTTTTAAGAAAATCTGAATTGTTCGATTTAATTTAAATATTATAATTAAGAATATACATTAAAAAAATAGTTATAACTATTATAACATCAACAACTAATGACCTTTGTTGTCGATGTTTTGAACAATAAAAAAAAAAACTTCTAAAAATGTTATGTTGAATATTGTTATATAAGAAATACAAAATATTGTTTAATAAAAAACTTCTTGTAAAGCTTATTATATAATTATATTCAATTATATACAACACTATTGGTACGTTCATTTTTTCTTACATTTGTTGTTCTATTAGATTTTATATCCATAATATTATCTTCTGTTGTAATAGACTCTTCAGAAAAATGTGACTGGCATAATCTATCGAGATATAAATAAACAAACTATAACTATACAGACTAAACTCTGGAACTTCTTATCAAATATTCTTGTATATATTATATATATATATATATATGTATATTGGCAAAAGATAATAATACAGATGAACAAACATGCCCGATTAACCAATAGCAACCAGTATATTATACACCGGTGGTTTTCCTAAAATTTTCTTTAATTTTCTTTAATTTTTTTTCTTTCTTTTTATTGTATAAACCTGTGAAATACTCTTTCGTTCAAAAAAAAAAAGGAAAGCTAGTGGTTTTACAATGGTGTTTATTTATTTATTTTTTTTATATCCTGTATACAAAATTTCTACCAGAAAGAGTGCTTCGATTTCAACATAAAGTATCTTATCTTTTAGCAAATTGGATCAATAGATGATACTTTAGAAACATCATTTTTCGAATTTCTCAATAGATATTAGTCACAGAAAATAAAGATACAAGATTGATACAAGTGGTACGCTATATAAATAAAAATGAATGTCACTTTTTTCGAACTCAAAATCTCGAAAACTACTCGTCCGAGTTAAGTACTTGAAATTCAACACAGATGTTAAGCCGGATTAGGGGAAAGTCAGTAGCTATATGAGAATCGCAAAATTTAACTCTAAGTCACAGGAAATAAATATACAAGATTGGTACAAGTGGTGCGCTCTAACGGATTAATATTCAATATACATAAGAACGTATATAAATAATAATAATAATTATAATCTATATAAAGTTGTTATTAATTCTCCTATAGCAACCATCTATAAACAAAAACGGAAATCTGAAAATACCCGTCAAATTTGAAAAATTGGTCCAGCCGTTATCAATTGATGAAGTAACATTTCAATACGTTTTTATTAACCGTTTTGTATATTTGTTGATGATTTGTCTATGAACTTTAAATAAATGTACACAAACAACTTATTAGTTTATGTTTAAAGCGGACTGTATATTTAACTTGGTTTAACAACATGGGGTCACAGTGACTTTTCTAAAGGTAACTTAATTCATGACTGACTACGAATAAGACATAATGGACATAAAGTTTACCAATGCTGCCAACGCAGCACCAGCATCACAAACATTAGCTTAAACAATATTTACTTGCCGATCACACTGAACGATAACATTTGAACAAAAAATTCTACATAATATCATCGCCAGATGGCAAAATAAACAACCAATCACGAGCGAAGCTGTGACGGGTCGGCTAGTAATAAATAATAACAATATAAAATATCCAGACTGACAAACCATAGTATTATGGGTAGTTACTATTTCCATGGTACATTTTCCATCTTGGCTAATTATACTACCTAGATATCTAAAGCTTTCCACTTGGTCGAGAGTGTGGCTATCAATTTTAATTCTTAATCTATGAATACGATTCTTTTCTTGACACATTATTACCTTGGTTCTATTCCAGTTAATTTTAAGCTGATAATTTTGTAAGCTCCTTGCAATTTCTTCTAACGCTCTTTTGAGATCGTTTTCGCTGCTTGCAACAAGAGCTATGTCATCTGCGAATCTTAGAAATTACATCAATTCACCTCATACTATCACTCTAATTTTATCTCTGGTGAATGTTTCTTTAATTTCATTGATAGATTGTTCTACATAAATATTGAATAATTTTGGTGACAGTGAACCCCTTTGTTTTACCCCCTCTTCTATTTTGGCTGTTGCAGACTTGTCTGACACTTTTATTATCGCTGATTGCTCTTAGCATATGTTGTATATTAACTGTCTGTCTCTATAATCAATGCCTATTTCTTCTAATGTCATAAAAAGTTCCTTCCAAGGAACTGTGTCAAATGCCTTCTCCAAATAGATAAATGCGATAAATGTATTATATAAATATATTATTTATATTATATTTATTATATAAATATTGTTAAATTCGATCTATTTTTCAATTAATGTTCTTAGATTTAAGATCGCTTCTCTAGTTCCCTTGTTTCTTCTAAATCTGAATTGATCATTACTTAACTGCCTTTCAATTTTATGTTCTATTCGGTTAACTATTATTTTACGAAGATTTTAGCCGAGTGTATCATCAGACTTAGGGTTCTATATTCATTTCATTTTTAAGCCGTTGCTTTCTTAGGGAGAGTAATTATTATAATGTTTTTTTTTTTAAATCTCCTGGTATTTCTCCAGTTATATAGATGTCATTAACCAATTTAAACAATTCGTTTTGAATTTTTGTACCTGCATTTTGAATCAGTTCTGTTGATACATTGTCTACACCTGGGGTTTTTCTAGTTTTCATCGTCTTAAGGACTTTGTTGAATTCTTCCCTTAGGATTGGTGCACCCTCATTAACTGGGTTACTTTCATTATGTAGACTTTTTATCTCTTTACCCTGATACAGAACCTCAAGATATTGTTTCCATCTACTAGCAATGTCTTAGTAGATTCATGTTTTCGTATCTTATTTTACTGTTAACTTTTGTTTTACCACGGACAAATATCTTTATTGTATTGAACGCTTGGTCCATTTTGTTTTATTTTAGTAATAGCTCTACTTTATGGCATCTATCTTCTAGCCATTTCTCCCTTGCTTCTTTTGCATTTCTGTTTATTTTGTTTTTAAGTTCTTTATATTTTCTTATTCCCTGGTTGTCTTTGGAGTTTTTGTACTTTCTTCTTTCCTCGTATCTCTTAGAATTTTTTTATGTATTAATGGTTTTTTGGGATCTGACGTATTTCTAATAAGAGTTTTATTGGCTGCATTATGTATAGTTTCTTTGGTTGCTTCCCATCTTATATTTATTGACTCATTTTGTGAGGGTGCTTTGAATGTCTTAATGATGCATGATTCATAGGCTAACGCTGTATTATGATCTTTTAACATATTTACGTCATATCTTCTTTTCAAAATCGATTTTGATTTTTGATGTAACTCTAAAACAAATTACTGTAAATATATGAAATTTTGACTGAATGTTTATATTAGCATTTTTTATACGCCATAGCATTTTCAAAATACTTTGACTTATTTTGAGTTGTTTACGAACATCTTCAATTTCTAATTTGTTTAGGTTTTTATTCTATAAATATCAAAAAAAAATTTTTGTTGCGTAAAAAAAACTTGAAAATTTAATAGAAGGCTCATAATATAATGTTTCAAGGACAGATAAAAAATATTTAAAATTCATAGTCCATCACAATTTTTTTTATGTAAGCGTTTAAAGTTCAAATATTGACAAAATACGTAAAATGTACGAAAATTATTTTGAGTTAGAAATTCATAAAAAAATTTCTATTTAAATCTAAGATTTGAAAATGTAATACAAGATTTATCATAAGTTTTTCTACCTTAAAAAAAACGAAATGTCTACAAGCAAATTAAATTAAATTTTTATGAGCGTTAAAAGTTCTTATTTTTACAACATTGGATATTCACTCGATTTCTCATGTAAGGATTTTCTTATTTAGTTGAAATTCATATTTAACACCATCCAATACAGTGACCCACTTGTAAGCTACTGTACAGAAAAGTGACACCCACTTGCTCACCTTTTTTAAATTACATATTCTTAATAATTTTTATTATGTCTCCTTGCTTGTCAGAGATATTATTAAAAAGGACTTATTGAAAACTCTTTTGGTAATTTTATGTTTAACCTAATTCTTAACGTATAGAACAATATCACGGTTTAATAGAACCATATACTTGATTTTGTGTGAGGATTTATTTAAATTATCGTTGCCTTATATCAAGCTGAGCAAAAATCGGGAGAGGTGTTTGGAGTCTGGACCTTCTTAGCTAAGGTATTGCCTCCCCCAGTGGCGTTCTCAGGATTTTTCTATGGAGGGGGTTCTGAAAATTTACTTGAATTTAATAGTGG
>NC_042493.1:74703084-74714411 GCF_005508785.2 Acyrthosiphon pisum
CCCACACTCCCCGTAGTCATAATATTTACAAATTGTGTGTTATTATGTGTAAAATAATGCAACCAAAAACCAAGCTTTTCAACATTCATACTTTAATAATCATTTTAAAACCATAATAATTTACCAAACATTTCAAAACACAATACCTTCAACTTTCAACTTTCAGTCCATGATCTCTATCCATTCTCTTTACCGTTTTACACTACTAACTACTTCTGTAACTGGTCAGTTTATAGGATATTTTATTTTACTTTTTATTTAAAATATAAAACAATTTTATAAATCAGTTTAAATAATATATTTTGATTATTAATTTTACGTTTAATTCAAATTAAAATATTGATTTTTCTCGATTTTTCGGACATAATGTCAAGAACTTTTTCTGAATCAACAGGCACATCTTTATGAATGGCCAACAACGTTAGTCCATTAAGACGGTCCTAGAAAATATAATCATAATATAACAAAAATAATTAAATATGGTTATAATAAATTTTCTATTTACTTTAGTCATTGTGTTTCTCAGATAGGTCTTAAGTCTTTTCAAACATAAGAATGTTCTTTCTGGAGTCGAGGTAGAGACCGGCAAGGTGCATAATATTTTTAAAAGTTGGTAGATGTTAGGGAAAATTTCAAAATTACATAAACGTAATGCATCTATAGCCGTTTTAGGAAATTTATCAATTTTCCTTAACTTTGATTGCCATATTTTCAGTTCAGCAATAACTATATGAACATCTGTGTCAAGGTAAAATTAAAGTATTACTAAAATGTAAGAAAATAAAGATTCTTGGGGGGGGGGATCTATCCCCCATATCCCCCCCCCGTGAGAACGCCCATGGTCTCCCCTGCCAAGAAGACCTGCGTACGCTTATGCTCATTACCCCAGTCTATCCATGCCTTTCTTTCTTTTTCACTCACTCACGTGTACCGTTCAAAAGAAGTTTCACTTCCCGCGCGCGTACTAGTAACACACACACACTTTTTTTTTATTTATTTTGTTATGCTTATAATATAATTATTATATAATTGTTATTTAATGAATTATGTTAAAGTTTTTTTGAAATTGTTTGTCATGTTCGTTGTACACAATCAATCAGTAATAAAGAAAGACGATAGTAAAAAATTGTAATTCCGACTATCCCATATCCATTATATTAGGGGCCTGGTCCCTAAAATATCCAAATTTTTGTCCTACACACATAGTCCCAAATCGGTAAAATCTAAATTATTTCCAAATAAACACTTAAAACACTAGTATACTATATACCACCGTTCACTACTAAGCTGATAATAATAAAAATAGCTACTCTCAATAACAATGAATAGTTTATAATAATAACTATAATAAGAGTATAAGACGTAACAACACAAAATATTGTTTACTGTGTGTCTGTGTAGAATATAGATGATAATTTAAATGTGGTTTGGAAAAAAACCATTAAAATAAAAAAAAAGAAATGTGAAGATATAAAATTATACATAATATTATTATAAAGGTTTAATTAGAATAACACACTTTTAAACTTCGTACTATACTCTGCACCTTTCTAACTACACAAAGTGTGTTGTATTACACACAATTTTTTTAGGGACTGAATTTAGGGCCATAAAACTTACTACCATATTATTTATTTTTAAATGAATTGGCTTTTTAGTTCAATTGTTGAATTATTGAATTTATCGATTAATAATAATCGATTAATTCAATAATCGATTGATTAATCGGATATCCGATCAACCAGTAAAATCGATTAGAACCTATAATTGATAATCGGTTGTGTCAAAGAATAATCGCGCAGCTGCCTAGGTTATGGTCGCTGTCCACATCGGCGCCTGGGTAAATTTTACATCTCCGGGCTTGATTTCTGAATTGGTATCGTCCAATGTCCCCTGGCATTTTCCACGTATACCTTTTTCTCCGATGAATGTTTTGGTATGTGTTTGTTATGACCAAGTCATATTGTTTGCAGTAATCTACAAGTCGATCTCCCCTTTCGTTTCTAATACCCAATCCATAGGCTCGTACTACTTGCCCATCAGCACCTTCGCTTACGACAGCGTTCCAATCCCCTATTATTATTATTATTATTATTATAGCTTAAAAACCCATGGCAACCATTTATAAACAAAAATCTACATCGGAAATCTCAAATTCCCGTTTGAGCACCTCCCGGAGTTGGTCCTCTATCTTTTTAAATTAGCCTATCTTTTAAGTTGGACCAAATTACACACAGTGTAAAAAATTTCATCAAGATCGGTCCAGTAGTTTCGGAGTTTATCCCGGACAAACATTGTAACACGAGATTTTTTATATACATATAATCAACAAACATGTCCGATTAATCAATAGCAACCAATATAATATAATAGTATAATACAGTATTAAATACACTATTATTATTTTAATCTGCAATAATAAACTACATTTATTATTATTTAGTTGATTTTTTTCTGGACAGATTACACCACTGTTGTATTTTGGACATCTATATTTCCTACTTTTCTGGTGGATTTTCCTAAAATGTTCTTTCGTAAGAATTTTTTCCTGACAATTACAAACACAACAAAAAAAGAATCGGCCAAACAGTCACAGCCGTTCTCAATTGATGAATTAAGATAAGTACACTTTTAACACCATTTGTATATAATATATACACTCTATTCAAAATGAGATCATTACTCGACGGCCTAGTTGTGCACATGGGCGTGGCTTTGTTCCGTGGCAGTGCCCAACGCGTCGCCGTAGTGAGGACGGCATCTGACCATATGTCTGACCGCCGCCCGACGAAAACTGGTCGCCGCGCAGTAATGATCTCATTTTGAACAGAGTATAGCTGACGAATATAGTAAAATTGTGAATAATAGATCACTCATAGGAGTATTTGGTATAACGTTGTGGAAAAAAATTTGAAAAATGTAAAATAGTATCATCACAAAATGGGAACATATATATATATGAAAATTAACTTTGTTTTTTAATTTTTCAAGAACTTTATACTTATTTTTTATTAGCAAAAGTAGTACTAAAACCTTCAGCAAACTGTCAGGTATAACAGCAAAAAATTTCAGCCAAATCGATTCAGTAGTTTCCTCGGTTAGCGCTGTCGTAGAAAATCCCTTACAATTTTATATAGCAATATAGATAGTACCTTATAACTATATAATAGTATAACGCTTCAGTCGTTTCCAAGGTTACGCACAAATAATCACATAAAAAGTATTTTTACAAATATTATTAATGTACTATATATCATGACTGAATTAGTGTAAACTTAAAATGTTTTCCTTTGATTTAAGGTCGCATCCATAAGGCAGTTGTGTCTAGGATGAATCCAGATACTAGAAGCATTTCAGTAGAGTGGTTAGAAAATGGTGAAACAAAAGGCAAAGAGGTAAGACAAACTGCTTTGATTCGCATTTTATTTAAATTAATTTTACATTATTTGTTTTGTTTATAGATTGATTTAGATGAAATCTTGGAACTGAATTCTCAATTACGTTCAAATATTACCAGTATTACTATGGTTGCTCAAAACGGTACAAATATACCAACAACTAGCAAGTTACCGAGGGTAAATTTAACTTTTATGATGACTATTTATCATGTACAAATACAATTAGGCTTTCACGTTAAGAAAATAGGTAGTTATGAATTAATAATAATATTTATTAATTTAAGGTATAATACTAACTAGGCACTATACTATACTACCGTTTGTGTACAATTATTATCAGAAAAAGTGTAAAGAAAATTCTATATAAAAAAAAAAAAAAACTAATTTTATATTTAAACAATATGTTCACAATGTTCGATACCTAAAAACCGGTTTCCATTTGAAAATTGTGTTTGTGGTTGATGAAGTGTCTGGTGAAGTATAACAGACATTAGTAACCCACCAATATGAATGTCTCATGAAGTTCTTTCCCACTAAAGTTTATACTTTTTAGTTATAAAATATGTAATATAATACAATTTAAATAATTTATAATAATTAAATTATATACATTTATATTTTCAGTATTCCGCAAAAGCCTCAATACAAGCATTTACAAATAATAAAGGCAAGTATTTATTTTATTTTGATAATTTAATATATAAGAACTTTAAATGTAATTAGATAACTACATTATACCTAAAACAAAAAATTCAAAATTTTAACAATAATTTGAAAAAAAAATAAGTTAATTCAATGAAGTTAGGTAATAGGTAAACTTAATTTTATGTTTTATGTTTCAAGTATAACTAAAGTTCACTGGGTTTCAATTATTTTCAAATTTAACAATTGATCATTGATAAATAACCCAATCAAAGATTATTAAAATTATTTAATATTACTTACACATTTCATATAAAATATAAAATATTTTTAATGGCATTTAAATTTTTTTATGTTCATATAAAGGAACAAAACCAGTTAGTAGGCAGACCAATCATTCACCTGCAGTGAACGGCACTGGAGATGTTTTATCAACAACTGTTCCATGTACACCTTTAAACCCCCCAACCCAGTATCGACAGATTCCCGTGTTAAAACCAGCTGATCCGCCACCTCAAACACAACAACTAACATACTTGTATAGCAATAATACGGCAGGAGCGATCCGTGGCTCAAATACTACTGCAGTAGGAGCAGCTGCAGCAGCCAAAGACAGGCGGAGTAATGTTGTTAAGGAGGTTGCTAAATTGAAAAAAAACCGAGAAGAAAGGCGACAACGTCAAGCCGAATTAAAAGAAGAAAGAGAAGCGTTAATGAACATGGTCCCTGGTAATCCAAATTGGAAGTTTCTTGCTATGATCAGGTGTGCTTGCTATAAATTACCGATTAAATCCAATTGTCATCAAATATTAATGTGAAAATATTTTTTAGAGATTATCAATCTAATTTAGATTTTAAACCTTTGAAAGACTCTGAAGTAGTTGAGGATCATCAAATTACTGTTTGTGTCAGAAAAAGGCCGCTCAATAAAAAAGGTATTGTATCTTTGAAATACTTGATGAATTATATTATTTTTCATATTATTTCTATATTGGCATAATTAAAAAAATATGCTTTTACAATATTTGTAAAAAAAGATTACTGCTATTATATTTATAATTATTTCCATTTTCAGAATTCAATCGAAAAGAAGTTGATGTTGTTGCAATTCCATCAGAAAATCAGGTTATTGTTCATGAACCTAAAAATAAAGTAGATCTTACAAAATATTTAGAAAACCAGCATTTCCGATTTGATTATGCCTTTGACGAGACTTGCACCAATGAGACGGTTTATAAGTTAGTAACAAATTGTCAGTTTAATATATGATTGTTTTCAATTCATAAAAACATGTTTGTAATTAAACAATAATATTTATTTAAATTAGATATTCAGCAAGACCTCTTGTAAAGACTATATTCGATGGTGGCATGGCCACATGCTTTGCTTACGGACAAACTGGCAGTGGTAAGACTCACACTATGGGTGGGGATTTCCATGGGAAAACACAAGACTGTAAAAAAGGCATTTATGCAATGGCTTCTAAAGATGTTTTTCGTTTTTTGAAGTCGCCTAGTTATTCGCCATTAAATCTGGTTGTTACTGCTAGCTTTTTTGAAATATACAGTGGCAAGGTAATTAATAATAATAATGCTTTATCATTTATAATGGCTTATTATTAAAGTATTATTCGCATTTGTCCATAGGTGTTTGACTTGCTGGGTGATAAAGCCAAGTTAAGAGTACTCGAAGACGGCATGCAAAAAGTACAAGTAGTTGGTCTTACTGAAAAATTAGTCACTACAGTAGATGAAGTATTAAAAATAATTAATGACGGTAACAGTGCTAGGTAAATATTTATACATTTTTTAATGATTAATAATTAAACAATATTGTGATAACATAGATTTTTTTTTTGTCTTAGAACTTCAGGTCAGACATCAGCCAATAGTAACTCATCAAGGTCTCATGCTGTTTTTCAAATTGTATTACGTATCCCGGGTTTAAATCAAATACATGGAAAATTTTCATTAATAGATCTAGCTGGAAACGAAAGAGGTGCAGATACATCTTCAGCCAACCGACAAACACGTAATAATTTATGAAATATTTTTTTTATTATTTAATTGTATTATATTTATTTAACTTAGGAATGGAAGGTGCAGAAATAAATAAATCTCTACTTGCACTAAAAGAGTGCATTCGTGCTTTAGGGAAGAAAGGTTCTCATTTACCTTTTAGAGCAAGTAAGTTAACACAAGTACTTAAAGATTCCTTTGTTGGTGAAAATACTAGGACCTGTATGGTTAGTAAATTTCATAGAAATATATAATTTACATATATTAATGAAAGTTTTTGATAAAAATGTGTATAATAATATTTAATACGTATTTAGATTGCAATGATTAGTCCAGGACTAAGCTCATGTGAACACTCTCTGAACACGCTCCGTTATGCTGACCGTGTTAAAGAATTGGACGCATCAGATCCTGCTGCTGGAGAAGTTCATGCTCCTATGTATTCTCCACCACCAAGTTGTTCTCCAAATATATCTCGTAACTCACAAGATGTCAATATGGTTGATGACGATTTAGCAGCACTAAGATCGCTTAATGTAAGTATTTTAAAGTTATATGTTATAGTTATTTATTTACTTTTAAATTAAATTAAATTAATTTGTTCCAACAGGAAGGAGAATTGTCTGCCGACTTGTACAATTTCCACGAAGCTGTTTCTCAACTGCAAGTACAAGAAGATGAAATGCTAGATAAACACAAGTCGTTACTAGAATCTGGACAGAAATGGTTACAAAAAGACAAACAGTTGTTGGCAATGACTAAAAACGTTGACTACGATCAAGATGGTAACCGATATAAAAAACCTGTTTTCTTGTAGCTCTCCAACTTTTAGCTTTACCTATTGCTTATGCTTTCTTTTTTTCCATACTTCCGTTGCTTGAACTCGGAAATTTCCAAATGTAATAATCAAGTTGATTGTTGTAAAAAACAAAAAAAAAACTTTGTAGAATTTTTTGAATTTATCGACTAAATTTATTTTCTTCATACCTCATCAGTATTATTTATTTTTAGTTATTTAATATTAAGCATAGTTTTATATTATCTTTATATCTTTGATATTGCTGCATTTTTTTTTATTATTTTGCCGTTATTGGTGTATTATTACAATATATATAATTATTCAAATATATTATCATAGCGACTTAATGTCTTTTAACATATTATTGTTTATTATTCGTGACATAAACAATATTATTATTACATAACTATTTTGATTTCATAAAAAAAAACAATTGATATGCTGATAATTTTTATTTTCATCGTAACATTTGACTAAAACAGGCACATTTTAAGCCATAATTATAAAATATTTCTTAATATTTGTTGATTTTAAATTTTTATAGCTGTGTATAATTTAAATTCTATAAATTTGGTAAGGTGTATAACATGTACACAATTTTATATTCAATATTTATTTATTATTTAAAAATAATTCTCGTTTTTATTTTATTTACAAAATTTTAAAATTAAAAAATAAATATTTAAACAACTAATTTTAATTTTACTTCTAGGATATTTAAATTTCTTTTTCAAATTCAATAGAGATTTTATAGTACTTTTGCTTTGTTTTACAATCTTAACATGAATATTTTTCTGGATAACCATTTGAATATATATTTTCAGTTTCATTTTAACGTTTAGTTAAATTGTATTCGAGCTACGTATATAAAATAAATATACCGTCCAACTGTTTACTATTAATATTAATTAATCGTTACTGTGATTATATACAGCAATACAAGACTTTAATTAGAAAATGAGTTGTCCGTCCAATTGCTCATTGAAAAAAGCCATCAACAGGCTTAAGTCTGTCTAGTCTTTATTAATGTTTGTAATTTTTACTTTAATTTATTTTACAATTATTTATGAAACCAAATATTATTGCATTTCTTTAAAGTTACGCATTTATACTTCAGTAGCTTATAACATAAGGTTTACTGCTTGTATTTATATATTTATTTCATTAATAAAATATGTTAAAAAAATTATTTTTTAAAACTCCTTGTACTTTTTTATTATATACTTAAAAAGGCTGTGATTGTTTGCACCAATGTTTTAGAAAAATATCTGGTCTTACGTTAGCTTATTCTATTGTGTGTGCGTCTACTTTTTGATATCATGAATTATGATTTAACTATGCGCGTTTGAAATATTTTTTGATTTATTATTAAATGTTATGGATCATTGGAGTCTTGTGTTCTAAACCGTATCGTTTTTCCAGCGTATTCATTGCAGCTGATCAAAATGCTTCAAACCAAATTAGCTGCCACTCAAGATCTAGTTGAAACTGTGCTCACATTCAGAAAACAGTTGACAACTGAAGAACAATTCAGTCAGAATATAATTAGAGGCGGCCACCGTTAGAGACAAATTTTTTTATTATTGTCTTCTATGTGTAATTTTCGAGTCTTTGTTTTTGTAATAAAAAATATGAGTAAAAAACACGTGAGAAAATTTCTAACTTTGTCATACAGATAGGTACTACTAATTTTATGTGATTTTTTTCGGGGATGCTACTATTAATGGCCAACAAGTATTTATGAACACTGACAGTGTTTGTTGGTTTTTACCAACTTAATAATTTACTACATCACTTTAATTAAGTTTTTAACCTCAGAGGACTAAACCCTTATTATTGTTACGAACATAATAAATTTGTACTTCTAACTTTAAATATCTTTATTTATATATAGTTTTCTTTTAACAAGCATTTATTTGTATTTTTTACTATAAATTCACATATTAATTTAATGTCTTACTGCATAACAGTTATTTGATTAAATTGTTTTCTAATAAAATCATGTTGTATAGGGAATAGGAAAAAAAAAATCAAGATACCATCAAACTATTTTGAATACCTATTTTTGTAAAATATAAAACAATAATATTATAACGTTACAATAATATATAATTAAGCTAAGAAAATAATTATTACGTTTATGTGCAAATAGTTGTTCAGTCTTTACAATGTTGGAAGAAGTACCTATTTTTTAACATTAATTTTTAGTAAATTTCATTGATTATTAATGATTAGAGTGTAATTTTTTTAAAACAAAACTATTTTCTTTTCTTCTATGTTTGTTATTCTACTATGCCCTATTTTCCAGGGACATGTTCAGTGTTAACCCCACGCTATTATAGACTACAGTCTACCACGCAATGTGCCTTTTAATATTTGAGTTTACCGTTACTATGTAAAATATTATATTTAAACGATACTCATTAATTTACAAGAATATATTATGTGCTAAATTGTCTTTTTTTCAAATGTGGGAATTTTAAATTTATGAATTATTTATTTTTGAACAAAAGCGTAATACGCGAATTAATTTTAACGCTAATGAAAAATATAAATATGGAAAAGGCATACCCTCCCTAGTTCACTCATTGTTTTTGTTCATTGAAACTACTAAAATATAATATAATATATATATATATGCATATTTTTTTTTTATACGATCTGCATAAAAAGTTTTTTGAACGGGTTTATAGTATGTATAAATTCCCTAAAATTCATTTACATCACAGATTTTACTCTGGGTTTATCATCTACAGGGATCGGACTTAAAGCACTCTAAATAACTTGAATATAACATGATATATATTGAGATGTGTAGTATAATAGTTACTTTTTAAGAGTATTTAAAAAACAATTGTTGGTCACTATGTCCACATTTTTATCTTACGCAACTTCCCTTATTTGTCAAAAATATAAAAGAAATCTGACTTTATAAGCAAATTATTAAAAATTGCACTTAAATGGGAAAATTGGACTAACATTTTTAATTGCTTAAAATTATATGCAATATATGCTTTTAGATTCTGAGGGGAACAATGAATGTATTGATTTTAAACGATACGTTTTTTTTTATTTTTTGCCTATCGCCATCATCTGGAGCACTAATAATAATGCTCCGATTCTTAACTTGGAGGGTGATTTATCATTTATGGTAGCAAATTGGATTTAATTGGTACTTAGACAGGTCAAAAATAAAACCCCCTACTTTTTCTTAATAATCAGAGAAAACAATAAAAAAAAACCTAAGGAAAAATTTTACGCAAAACCAGTGTTTGACAAAATTGATGGGTTTTTTTTTTTTGGTAAACTAAAAAGTAGTAAAAACCAAATAATTTGTAGATACTTGAAATTTTCACCAAATGTTTATAATGTTTATATTATCATTTATTTAGCCATGCTATATTTGATGTATCTAAACATATTCTGATAAAATTATATAATATTAATCAACGGAATTTAAATAATGCTTATTATTGAGCGTTGACACAATTTTCAAAAGGATTATTATTGTTCTGAGGCTTCGTTTTTACATATTCTAGTAATGGCGTAATGCCGTAAGCGGTGTTGGATTGGTTTATAGCGATGTAGCCATATTGGTAATATGTATACATAATAATATGGTCGTGTGCAAATCGTTATAATTATTATCATTTTTTTTTTTTACGAACGTTTTGAATAATTTTGTATTGCATACAATCGGCTAATCGCAAGTTTACACGAGTATAATACGTAGATAATATAGATAGATAGACATGCAGACGTATGAAGTTGATAATATTAACAATTATTTTCTTTCGAGCTTTGATGGTTTGTGAATATTCTATCAATACCAATACGATTTAAATCAGATTTTCACTTAATCCACGACGTATACATATGTCATTAAAATGTTTGAAACATAAGTAGGTACCTACCTATTTAAATTATTATTAAATAAGTTTATTGGTTACAGATAATATCAGGTACTTAGTCAATGGTTTAATAGTTATATTCGTTCTAGGTTATTAAATATAATATAAATATCTAATATAAAATACATATTAAAAAAATTAAATCTTTCCTTCAACTAGAGCCTAATATAATATAATGTAGGTATTATGTTGACACCAGTGGCGTGATAAATGGGGTTTTATGACGCCTAGGCGTCCTGGTGGATTTTTTTTGGGGGGGGTGGAGTGATTAGGTACATTATGTTAACCAATAACATACTACAAAAATTAAAATATTTATAGTCACATAATAATTATATGTACTATATATTATATTAAGGGGATAAAGAGGGGGTAGGTACTCAAATGCATGCTGGGCATCAAGGCTTATAAATGTTCACCACGCCACTGGTTGACACTTTTCTGATTTCTAAAATATTTACAATTTTTAGAGATACCTATATTATATTTTGAAAAATTTCTCTATATTATGTTAGTATTTTTACTTATTCTTAATATAATAAACACATATACAGTTTTT
>NC_042493.1:74716005-74716734 GCF_005508785.2 Acyrthosiphon pisum
TTCTCTTCTTCTCACAGTTATTTCATGTATAATAATATGTAAACGCGTATCGGGTTATATAGACGCGTCCCCGTCCTTTTTCTACATATTATTACTATACTACTCTCCTCGACGTGTACGATATTATTATTATTAATATTATAGAGTCTTCTCGTCTATCGTGTACATATATCTCTCGCTGTCGTAGACCACGCGGGTCCGGGACGGTGCGGTTCGATTTGAATTTCTTCGAGAAAACCGGTCGACCGACTAAGGCTTACACACACACACACACTCACCAACAACAGCTCGCCACCGGTACAGAGTTTGTTGAACTTGGCCCAACCCGCATTTTTAATTCTACCGCCGCCACTGTCACCCTTTCCCCGCTCAGTCAGGTTCCACTAAATAACTATATACGAATATACATATAATAAACGTTACACACTTAGACACATATATATATATATACATACACAACTGCGGCCAGTATAATACAGGCCCCCCCGCTAAACAAAAATCTTTTTTATATTGGTATTTTGTTTTGGGAAAATTGTTGTGATAAGAGACTTTCGGCAAACTCCCGATGGTACGAATAATAAATTATATAGCACGACGAGTCGACAAAATTATCATAGGTAGGCCTCTCGATAACTAGTTATAATAGTTAGTAATAGCTATTACTGAAATAATAACCAATTATAAAATCGACAAAAACAGCGATAACGACGTCGAGTGGATTTTATTTTA
>NC_042493.1:74716784-74717507 GCF_005508785.2 Acyrthosiphon pisum
TCTACGGTAATTTTTTTAAGTTACACCAAAAACCAAATTCAATTTTGTGAAAAATCGATTTTGCGTAAAAATTCCCGTTTTTCCTTAATTTTTCTTTTGTTTTTCCCGGCGCTTTTGAAAACCACTGGGAAATTTAAATTTTGACCTCCCCAATGCACCAACGATATTCACTTTCTGATCGAACAAGATACTGAAGTTGAAAATCGTAGCATTATTTCGACTACTTATCGTGTACACAGACACAAAAAAATAAAAAAAAATTTAAAAAAAAATAAAAAAATAAAAAAACACACATCATTGTAAAATCAATACATTCATCGTTCCACTCAGAATCTAAAAGATGGGTATCTTTTAATTAAAATTATAAATAATTATATATCTCGACACATTTTTAATTCAACTTTTATTCAAATGCAAAATGTACATATAAAATAATATAAAATTAATACTAATTTTCTATTAGTTGCTGAAAATGTATCAATAATTGTTTTTGTGTCAAGACTATTAGTTAGGTACATATCTCTTTCGATATTCAATTTTATTAAATAAAAATTAATAAATTTAAAAATCGTTATTGTGTCATTATTGTTCTCCGACAAGTTTTTAAACGTAGCTTGACAATAATGAACGTAGGTATGCAAGTTGTTCAAGTAACAGGTCTAGTGAAAGCTAATTATAGCAATTTATATACATTTGCAGTGGCGTAGTTACGTGGTGGGGGGG
>NC_042493.1:74717824-74721757 GCF_005508785.2 Acyrthosiphon pisum
AGTTTTTCATAATTTCATAATTTATTATATTTACCTAAATGTATATATGATATTAATTTTTTTTTGTATACAACTTGCATGAAAAAGGAGAATGGCTCTCGTAGTCCCGTCGCAGTAACGTTTTGATTCATAAGCTATAATACCTAACCTTTGGTATAATACCTATACCAAGTTTGGGTATTGGGTTCAATCCTGCTACCAGCGCGCGCTGTGCCGCGCCGCCACGGTTAGAGGCTCGATATCGGCACTCGCGAGGCAGTTGCCTATGTTAATGCATGGGAGGTGTCATACAGGTGTGCGGCGTAAACACATACAATATTGTGAATGGCACATGCGCAAAACGCCAGCCAAGGCAGTCAAATATACTGCCTCGGGCCGCTGGGTACATTGTTATAGCTGTTCTACTAGCTAGGTGGGGGACCGCTCGCACAGTTCTTAGCAAGTAAATAAAATTGGATTGAACCGCCTCACCCCGCACTCGGCATTCTTAGAATACTGGAATTAATTCTGGAAATTAGATGTCTTGATAAAGTAATTAATAATAATAAACAGGCATCCAATGGCCTTAGACGCCGCGGATAGCTGTTTAATAAAAAAAAAAAAAAAATAATAAACATTGCGACGACGCGTGACGCTGGCGTTGTCGCCCGTCTCCTGCATAGTGCGTACTGCTCAGAAATTTTATAGATTTCATCTAATTTTTATAGTTTATTTCATGAAACATTACCCCCCCCCCCCCCCGTAGGAGTACGCCAATGTAAAGTGCGCTAGTGTTGTAATGCCTAGGGGCGGAAAAATGGCAAGTCCGCACCTGAGTCTAATATAAAACTATTGCAACTATTTATAACTAATACCAATTTGAAACAAAATAAAAATGACGTTTAGTTTAACTATATAATAACTTGTAATTTGTATCATAAATATATTTTAACCCCCCCCCCCCCCCCAGAAAAAAATCGTATCTACGCCACTGTACATTTGGGTAGGTACACATCTTCAGTACCTAACTATACTTGTTTAATATCATCAATATCAACATTTTATTTAATTTTAAACAGGCGATTTTTGGCAACAACCTTTTTTCTTATCACCAAAAAGTATCTAATATATAAAATTCTCGTGTCACAATGTTAGTTATCATACTCCTCTGAAATGGCTTGACAGATTTTTATGAAATTTTATATGCATATTCAGTAGGTCTGAGAATCGGCTACTATCTATTTTTCATACCCCTAAGTGATAAGGGTTGTCGAAAAAAAAAAAAAAATAATATTATTATTAAAATAATTATAGTGTATTATATATTGGTTGCTATTGGTTAATCGGGCATGTTTGTTGATTTGTATTATTATTTTTGTCAATATATATATTATATTATATATAAATAAATGTTTGTGTGTAGATTATACCTCTGGGAAGAAGATAGGCTAATTTAAAAAGGGTTAAATTTGTTTTTTTTTATTCATCGGATTTTAGTACGGTTAGGTTAGGATTTTGCACTAATTGATTATATTAATCCACTGTAGGTGGAATTAATTAAAAACGACAAACTTGGTATAACTTTGATACTTTAGAGTTAAATCATACACTTACGTACAAACAGCTCGGGGTTCGCGATCTACCGTAGGTAGGTTGCTTACCTGATAATATACTACTGCGGATCAGAATTTTAATTCCGGGCAACAGAAAAGTTAACATAAATCTAGAACATCATACACCGAATGACGCATTGAACAATCAACGCATTTGAGTCATATACAATTTGTACATCTAACGGGTAACGAAGTGCACGGGATCAGCTAGTAATTTATATAACGATTTGAGGAAATATTTTTTTTTTTTTTTAATTTGAACGAATTTGGGTTTTTTTGGAATTCAAATTTAAAAAGGTGGATGTCGCTCGCTGTTGTACAGTAGGTTACAAGTGGGTCGCTGTAATGGATAGTGTTAAATTTGAATTCAATGATATATTATCATTACATAAGAAAAACGATTCTGAGTAGGTCAGACAGCGTATGATATTAGTATATTACTAAGTATATTTGATGATATTATTGTGAATAAAGTAATTTATATAATATAACCTATTTACGTGGACCACGATTAACGGCCTTTCTCAGTTAATCTTTAGGTGCTACACTTGTGTGTTGATGTAGTGTCTAATCACAAAATGCTAGTTGGTTTTTCTGGGTCATTCCTGCAATATCTGTTAAATATAATGCGGTATGCGGTTTATCGTTTTTACAATTTTACCAGCGACATTTTTTTTTTCAAATTTGGTTCACAAATTGGTTATTTTTAATTTTTCCAAAACAACTTAACAAAACTTAAATTTTTTATTTTTAGTATTGAAAGAAAAAATAAAAGTAATTAAAAAAAAAAAAAAATGTTTAAATATTCATTAGAACAACAAGTTTTTTCATTTGCCAGGTCATACGATATTACATCACCTTGTTAAATAGCCAAGAATATTGAACATTGTGTGTTTGTTTCACATTTTCATAATGTTATCATAAGAATTATCATAATAGTCGGTGATAACTATATAGGCATAAAATGGGGGGAGGATCTAAGGGGCCCCCTAGAATTTTATTTAGCCCTCCCCCAACCCGTAAAATTGTTTAATTACATTTTTCTAATATATTTTCTGAACCTTCTGATACACAATATAACAAATTTACACATCGATATCGTAATTAACCAACTTTTTTTTATAAGCATTTAAAGTTCGAATTTTAACAAAATTTAATAATTATTTTGTACCTAGTTGAAAATGTATAAAATGTTCAACTTTAATAGCCAAGGATTGAAAATTTAAAACAAGGTTCTCCATGTAAATAGGTAAATTAAAAATATGCTGACTCAAAGTATATAATTTACCGACTCCTAAATGCAAAAAAGGTTTCTTTTTCAAAAATTTTACAACCCACCCCAAAATAAACAATAAATAAAAACAACCATAAATTATATCATTAAACATACTGTTTTTAATACATTTTTTATAATAGTATTTAAAATTTTTGATTCTTATAATTTGATCCTACGCTGTTTCAAAGCACTACCACATAATTTTAAACATAGTGATTTAGTCCTCTTTCTTTTTTTGTTTGTGTTCATGTTCATATTTGTCTTTATTCTTAAAAGTTCACAAATCACAACAGTAGTACAATACATCACAGAATTATTATAATAATATATAATATTTTGTTATGTAGGTAATAAGTAATAACTAATAAATAATAATACTTTTTTTCAGTGCCTAAATTCAACGCATTACAATCTTCCGAAGTAGGTACCAACTAAATAAACATCCATGTTTATACATTTATACATTATATAAAGTACTACATATAGGTAGGTATCTAGGTTTATTTGTATAAGTTTTATCAATGTAAACCGATTATTTACGTTTTTTCTTCAATTAAATTATATTATGATGGTTAGTTGTAATGGTTATAGTAGGTACCTAATAATAAACTACCCTAACAGCACATAAAACAACATATATGTAACCGTAATATAACTTTGTAATATTACCTTGGTAACAGTTACGTATTAATATCTATCAGAAATATAACGGTTATATTACTGTTAAGTGCCTATGTCCGCTTTTTCATAACAAACAAATTTACATTATTTTATATATCATTAATGTTACATAGTTATACTTCTAATATATAATAATGTATAACAGGAATGCTATTGTTGATCACCTATGCATAACTATATAGGTATAACATTATTAAAATGTTATGTACGGATGCATAACAGTTGTATAAATAATATACACCATAATAATATTATGGAATTTCAAATTACAAGATAATATATTATATAGGTTGACATCTATATTATATGTATAGTATTATGTAACTTTTTAATCTATATATATATAGTGCAGTAAAAATGTCATAATACAGATATTATTGGTAA
>NC_042493.1:74721807-74737748 GCF_005508785.2 Acyrthosiphon pisum
TCTAAAGGATCCTGGTTCTAGACTCCACCCGTGGCGACTAAAACTAGAAGAATATCAATATACAATCCAATTCAACCCAGGAGCAAGTAACACTAATGCCGATGCTCTTAGTCGAAATTCATAGAGTTGTCACTAGATCACAACAGAACACTGACTCAACTGAATCTATTCAAGAAACCGGAAAACAAGTAATACCTCCGGAAGACCCTCAACAAATTGGAGAAACTCGATCAGAACTTACAGAGTATTCCGAGGATTTACACCCACAGGAAACGGATGAATATGAAAGATTCTTAACAGCTGACTCTAAACAAAAAACTACTACAAATGTTCTTGAAATCTCAGGAAATATTTTTGACGAAGAGTTAAATTCGTCTCTAGCAGTGTGTGTATCGGCAGATTTCAAGATGACACAAGGAATAGCTCTATATGCGAAGAAAATTTGGGAATATTGCCCGACTCCGTAGTCTGAACAGATCCGTTACAGAAATTGCCTCATTAGACACAGGGAAAATATCAGTGTTTTATCTAATCACAAAAGAACATTACTGGCAAAAGCCTACCTGCAAAAACTTATTTCAAAGCCTCATGAACCTCAACAATACATGCACAGAACGAGAAATCACACATCTGGCATGCCCACGTTTAGAGTGCGGTCCAATAGGATTAAACTGGGAAACCATTCGTTCAATGTTATGTTATATATTCCGGAACTCTTCTATTACTATAAAGGTGATGACAAAAGAGGAGCCGACACAAGAGGAACAACAATAAATACTAAAAGAATTCCACGAAAACCTTATGGGCGGACACCAAGGCGTTACCCGAACTTATCGCCGAATATCTCAACAATATCAATGGAAAGGGATGAGACGGATGATCAAGGACTACGTTCTATCGTGTACAGTTTGTCAACTTAGCAAAACAACTAACCGAACAATAAAAGAACCAATGGTGGTAACAACCACTGCATCCCGTCCTTTTGAAAAAATTTTCATGGACATTGTAGGTCCATTACCTAAGTCAACCAGCGGAAATTCTTTTATCCTAACATTACAGGATGACTTGTCAAACTTTGCATGGGCAGTCTCCATGTATAATCACGAAGCAAATACTGTGGCACATTACTTCGTTACTCAATTCGTATGTCTACATGGTGTAATATTCTCGTACGTTGGAGCTGGTCAGAGTTATATTCTGATAGCCGTTAACTACGAGTATATTATGATTTTGCAGGAAGCGAGACCACTCGTGTTGATGATGAAGTTGTTGACAGGGTAGTTTATAAATAAATGTAGACAGATAAAAGATACTTTGTAGTTTATTTAAACGTTCTTCAGTAATTTTGTCTAAGTCCAAATGACAAGTTACTACATAGAGTGACGTGAAGGTGCTTGTTGTGCTCTGGATTAGACACGTCTGAATACGGGCTGTTTCAGGCTCCCTTTTATATTCGGGTCCCTGCTCCACCTGCCTATCGTTTCGCTATCTTGTCTCTACCGGATGTGGTCCGCGTGACCATCGACTCAACCTACGCATTTGCAATATTCCTATCTAATCTGAGTATTCGCTATAATGCGTTGACAGCTAATTTATTATCTGTGTTGTTGTGCAAAAAGCCATCAATTCTGCGAATCGCTAAATATTTATCAGTTATTACATCTTGGTCCATATGTCGTGTACATATACATGTACCCGTATATCTACTCGTGACTTTGGCAATTCCCATATCCTTTCAACTGATTCGTGATTTGCGTTTTTAGAAAATATAATATGGCTCGCAATTACCTACCCGGTTATTTTGACTACATGATTAACCTTCTATTGTATTCATATATGGCAGATTTTGACTATTGCCAAAATCTTTTAAGGAGGTCGTTTACCTAATCGCTTATGCCGAATTTAACTATTCATATATAATGATATTTATGTGTTGTGAGTAAACGGTTACTATCCGTTACAATGGACTTCCACAGACACTCGTCACAGATTGCGGAACTGAATTCTTGAGCAAAGTCTTTAAAGAAGTATGTAATCAACTGAAGATCAAACAGACTTCTACGAGCCCATATCGACCACAGAGCAATGGTTCATTGGAAAGGAGTCACAGAACATTAGGGGAATATCTGCGTAGTTTAACAAAGAAAGATCCTCAGAATTGGGACGCGCATGTACCATTCGCTATGTTCTGTCATAATTCTACAGTCCATTCTGCTACGAATTTCCAACCTTATGAACTAGTATATGGAAACAAACTCACGGTTCCAAACTCATTTACTAGGACCCCGGAACCTCAATACAATTACAATGATTATTGTCACGAGTTAAAGAAAAATATGCAAGAAGCTCATCAACTAGCTAAGACACAATTGCAAACTAGCAAGATCGAATCAAAGAATCGTTACGACCAAACGCATAACGCTTTGAAAATAAACCCTGGTGACAAAGTGATGATGCAGGAAAAGCAAAACAAAGGAAAAATAGCTCCGAAATGGCTAGGACCTTATACTGTGATAGATTCTCATCCAGACTCTCCAAACCTAACAATACTTAAAAAGAATAAACCAGTCAAACTACATAAAAACCTATTTAAGAAATTTCATGAAAGAGATTAAAACATGTTTCTGAATCATCCTGATCATTCTACAACATACAGAACCTTCAGTCAAGAACCTCGAAACGATCGATTTCAACAGACCATTCATGTCAATATTTAATGTAACATCATTCGGAAACAATCAAGGAGCGTATTACGAGTCATATGGAGAAGTTAGATTATCGCATCTCAGCTGGAATTTGGTAACTTATCTTGACCTCGATACAATTATTTCGAAGTACACCATGATAATGAAATACTATGAAGCGACTATGGACATTTGTAAGAAAATGACAGAAAACTTCGGAAGCGTGGAAATCTCTAACACTTGTGAACTATTCATACAACAGTTTTCTCGAGCAACCTTACACTACTTAAATGAAATTGAAGCAAATCATCATAGCTTGATGTTAGCCATTGGTTATGATCGGACAGAGGAAAACAGAATTCGCCGAGGATTGGGATATGCTTTTAGATGTGTGGCCAGCGTTCTACATGGCATGTGTTCAAAAATTGATATCGAATTCATAATAAACAAAATAATGGAGTTAAATAGAACCAAAGCTAGCAGCCTCAATCTAAAATCAGAGAAAACAAGAATATCACAAACAGAAACAAACAACACTATACAACAGGTGGAAAAACAACAACAAAAACTAGAGGAAAATCTTCGTTTCTTACAACAACAAACAAATAATAGTATTACGAATATTAATAAATTGGAATTTAAAAACAGAATATTAGAACAAGCCTTTATATTTGAAGTAATATTGAACAAGTATGCATACGAGACCCAGAATCTCGTAGCCGTATTAAATGCAGCAGTAGACGGAAAATTACATACTAGTATGTTCACCCCAGAAAAACTATACAGAGGATTACTAGAAATCAAAATGGACATACCCATCGGAAATGCTCTTCCATTGGAAATTAACACTGAAACTCTAATAGAGTTCTACAGAATATCAGAAATTACCATAATTCATAAAGATAATTATTTAATATACGCTATGGAAATTCCTTTAATTTCTAGCGATGAGTATATAATGTATCACCCAATACCATAACCGATACAATATAATGCAAATACAATAATACTAATTGATCCAGAAACAGACTATGTAGGATTTAGCAGAGACAATGAAAATTAACTAACGTTGAGACTAGAGCAATGGGAAAAATGTATACAGACAACGCACTACAAAATCTGTAAGGACATTCAACAAATCCACCACAGTGCAGGATCGGAGTTATGTGTTATTTCACTAATCACAAATCATCAATCAAGCTCAAACAATTGCAAGTTAAAGTTCGTATCCCTAAATACACCCATTTGGCATAAATTGTCCCAAACTTGTATATATTATAGTCAACCGGAGATAGGAACCATAACCTGTCAAAATTCTTCATTAACATCTAAAATCGAAATTGCAGGAGTAGGAAAACTTAGCTTATCCCCTTTGTGTAAAATCCATATAGGAAACTCTATACTATTCACAAACAATCGACCAGTTAAGAATACCCAGTTTGATATTATACCAGAAAATAATAAAAATAACTTATTTAAACTTTTGGAAGAATCCGTTAAGAATGTTTTACCACAGAAAATTACGAACTACAGTTTTATTAAAGATCTTAACCATTTAGCAGACATAGCATCTGATATTAGTAAACTTCCACACGTTTCCTCAGAACCTCTATTAATATTAAGAATTGAATTTTATGTAATAATAATTTATGTATTTTCTATACTTTTCGCTATTTCAATTAGCATAATAATCTATAAATTAAGAATCAATCGTATTAAATCATACAACCCTGAGATACCAGATGGTAAACCAAGTGGTAATCAAGTTGAAATTCAGGTCTAAATTTAATTGTATTCAGTAAATTTTAACTAAATTGTATAATTTGTAAAATTTTTTTTTTCTAACTATTTTCACGTACTGTGATGGCAGTGACCTCCTCAGAAAATTTCAGAAATTTTACAGACACTACGGATTAGATGAACCTTGGTGGTCATAGGACCCCCATGTTTCATTTAGTCTGGGGGGTGTTATATATTATAAAACTCTACATGATAATTATTAAGAACATCAGGAATAGTGTGTTATACAACGACGCGATCGTGGAATCCGCTGACACAGGGTTTCTATTGTGACACGAAGCGTCGCCGTCTAACACATTACGGGAGGCCAGTCAGTCTTAATATTACGTTTTAACGAATACATTGTCATTAGCCGTGGTAATAATAAAATCGTTCGTTGCATGACATATCAGATAACGTTAAGTTAACAATATTACATTCATTACAGCCGTATTCTTTAAAATCAACAGAGAAATTATCCTTAATAAATATAATGATACCATCATTCTGGTTTCTCTTAACTTTAGAGTGAAATAATTGAAAACCATTAATATTAAAGTTACAATTATTCGTATCATGCCAAGTTTCAGTTAATATAATCACATCTAAATATTTGAACATAACATCATTTTCAAAAGATAAAAGTAAATGATCGAAATTTGCATTAGCGCTTCTTATATTAACACATATAACATTAAGAAAATCTTTTTTGTACAGGTTTAATTCGTTAAAATATTCCGAAATGGATTCATAGTATTTAGTTTTATAGTTTAAATATGGATTAACCGAATTAAGAATATCCATGTTTGTAATTTAAAGTAAATAAGATAAAGAAAATGATAAATATATTATAACGTAAATTATTATGACTAACAACCTTTACTATTTTAGATAGTGAATTATTGTCATCAATAATAAAAAAGGGCCGGAGTGGCGCAGTGGTCACACAGTTGACTTACGACTCACACAGTCATCGGTTCGATTCATAGCAAAGTGCAAAAAATGTGTGTGATTCTACGCAGTCACCATTTTCCCGTGCTGTCGTCCGATTGCGTCATCCGGTTTCCAACTAGGTCCCACTCCACTGGGAGTGAAGACCGCACATGTCTCCTCTTGGAGAAGGGGGGTAGTATCATGCATATAGTGATATATACATAGATAAATAGATCACATGATCTCCCTACTACCCACTTGTGATAAGCATTGTCAAAGACCTTGAGGTCGTTACAATGAACAAATATAAAAAAAAAAAAAAAAAAAAAATAATAAAAACGTTAGACGTTTCAGTTTTTTTTGCAAAAATTTTCGAATTTTTAAACCATATAAATTTAAAACCAACCTCTCGTGCAATATTTTTCGCCTTGTAAAAGAGATTTCTGTTAACCTGTGTCATTTGTTCATTAATGTAAATGTTGTTATTTTCCCAGTCCTGGTGAAGTTGATTTGCCTTAATTTTCATTTTTTTTGATTGAGTTAGAAGTTGATGTCTAGATTCTTTCGAATTAATGCTGGCAACAATTTTCGTAGGATTTTTATTTTTACCTGAGAATACTCTGTATGCGTTGTGGACTACAATTTCAACGTTTAGGTTTGATGCAATTTTATTAACGATATCAACACACGATTCATCAGCGGATTCTGGGACACCAACAAGTTCAATATTATTTTCAATGGACCTTTGCTCCAGTGAGTTTATTCTTTTGTTAAGTTGTAAAACTTCTTCGGATAATTCAATGTTCTGTCCTTAATCAATTTATTTTCTGACTGAATTTGTTTTAAAGTGGAAAAAATTTCTTTAACTTGGTTTTTAAAAATATCAAATTGTTCGCTCATAAATTCAACAGACTTTACTAAGGCTTCAATTGTGTCGTTTGAGAATGTGGAAACGTTATTATTTACAACATTTTGAGCCAGAGGTTTTGTTGAAGACTTATCCTTAGGTTTACATGAGCTGCATATCCATGCTTTTTTCGATAGCTCCGATGTGTTCTTAAAAACAGACTCTCTGAAGCCCGCACATACAAAATGTAGGTATTCATTACATAATTTGCATTTTATATGTTCTCCAGTGGAAATTTCATCATTACAAATTGAACAGATCATTTGAAAATATCAAAAATAGTATCAAAAAATACGTTTGATTAGAAAGGCGAGCACGAGCGACTTCGGATAAAAAGATAAGAATAAAATACGCGATAAGCGAGCAGAAACGTCGTCGGACTACGTCCAATCTCGACGGAAACAGATCGATAACTGATGCCTTGATGCATAACCTTGACTAGATTTTTCATAATGCAATAATGTGTTGTGCTTGTTCTTGCAGCGCTGACAAACTGACTTCGATTGACAAGCTGGAGTCATATGGTAAGGACTCAAACAATTAAAACACAAACGAGCACTTCTTACAATATTGAACCGGTTGCTCTGTGGAAGTTCCTTAAACCTTTCACAGTGATATAGTTTATGCATCAAATTGCAGCATGGACATTTATCAGACTTGTCTTCTGTTGCTGCTAACGTAACCCTTTTTCCTGTATGCGGATTGGTCGACTTTTTCTTGGTTCCGGTATTGCTATTGTCCCATGTTTCTGAATTTTCAAAGGCTATACAACGACTAGCCAGGAATTCCTCTAATTCCTTATACTTTGGTAGTTCATTGTTTGTACGCCGTATTTGCCATTCATGCATTAACAGCACATAAAACAACATATATGTAACCGTAATATAACTTTGTAATATTACCTTGGTAACAGTTACGTATTAATATCTATCAGAAATATAACGGTTATATTACTGTTAAGTGCCTATGTCCGCTTTTTCATAACAAACAAATTTACATTATTTTATATATCATTAATGTTACATAGTTATACTTCTAATATATAATAATGTATAACAGGAATGCTATTGTTGATCACCTATGCATAACTATATAGGTATAACATTATTAAAATGTTATGTACGGATGCATAACAGTTGTATAAATAATATACACCATAATAATATTATGGAATTTCAAATTACAAGATAATATATTATATAGGTTGACATCTATATTATATGTATAGTATTATGTAACTTTTTAATCTATATATATATAGTGCAGTAAAAATGTCATAATACAGATATTATTGGTAATGATATTAATGTTTATTATTATTCAAAAATAACAATCTTGCAACCTTGCAAATAAATATGTATATATAAATAATAATGAAATAACATTTTATAATATATTATACTATAGTGAATAACTTTAGCTATTAGAATATAATATAAGTTAATACAATATTAATTAATGTCATTATAATATATTATTAGGAATAAAAAATTAGAATTTTAATATTATAATTATTGTAGGAAAATACTGATAATCAGTCTTTTATATAAATAAAAAATAAAAACATAAATTAAGAAACTTGTTTGTAATAGGAAATAAAAATAGGAAAAATAGTATTGAATATTCAGCTGAAAATTCTTCAATTTTGGTCACCTACATCTTCATTTAATTGCAGTATTCTTCTGGCCTTTTCTTTTTTCCTGATAATAAAATATTTATATAGTTTTATTGATTAATTATAATTTATATTAAAAAATATATTCTTACGCTTCTTCTCTTTTGAACCTCTGTGGAGCTTGAACCAACCACTTGGCAACGATTTCTCCATACATTTTATTAGTTAGATCAGCCTTTGTAAAGCGAACAAGTACTGAGAACAAAAAAATTGTAATTATAGAAAATCAAGAATATATAAAAACTTTTATGTTTACATAAATAAGCATATATATATATTTCATAATTTATTTGAATACAATTAACTAACTTAAAATGGCTTTATTAAATTGTTTAAAGTCATTGCTGAATGAACTTTTTGACCCTTTTCCTTTCCAACTGTACTGACAAGCTAACTGATTAGAAATTACATATGCTAGTGCATTGGTTACTACATCTTCATAATCAGTTCCTCCCAATCTTTTGATATCATTCACCTACGTATAACGTGTTATAAAAAATTCCAATATGTTTAATATAAATATGCTATGGCTTGAAACATAAAAAGAAGAGCATAAATGTCAACCTGCTATATGAAAAGTAGCATAATACCAGTAGTGCTAGTATAGTAATTATACGTATAATTACAAATTATCATTTTTATATTCTAACCAAGCCGAATAAAAGGCATATCAATTTCTTTATAACTAAATAACAATTAAGAACTTACTACTGTTTGACAATTATGCAATATTAAAATTAAAATATGATTTTACCAATAAAGTTAAATATGCAGGTTCATTTAATTTATTTTCAGTTGCTTTTAATTGAATATCAGTTAAATATGGGAGATCTGTATCAAAAGCTGTAATATTACTACTGCCCACAAGTTCTGTCCCATTCAAACAAACATTAGAAGATGCATTCTGCTGCATTACAATATGTTCTTTAACTTCAGCAATTTCTTCACGTACTTGGATCATTTCGGAATTGATTTTTGATAGCATCTTATAAACTTCTTTAGCAGTAAATACTAGCGGGTAGTTATAGAAATTTGTTAAAAATGAAGCAGTTATATCAATATTATTTAATAATTACCTTTCTCGGATGACTTTTGTTTAATTATTTCAGTTTGATCTTCTGTAACAATTTTGAATGTAAAAATTAGGTAAAATGTACAATAGTGAATAGTTATATGTATATAATATGCAATATTTAATTAAATTTTTAAAAAAAGTACTCAGCTATAATAGCTGGTGATATGCTCTAGTATTTTAGTAATTAGTGTTATATACTTGTTGTCATCGATTTAGTAGCGAAATTCATTGTTTCAACGATTTTATCAACTGGAAACTGTGGAAACTCAGCAGAAGCTGTACTATCTTCATGAACATTATGTTGAGCTATAAAATAAAATACAAACAATATTATATATTTTTAGTTAATATATTGATAATTTCCATTTGTATTACTTTGGTCTTCAAAAGTTGATTGATTTTTTAATGAATTAATTGTAGTATTTTCTATATCATCATACTTTGGGTTGCTTGTAACACTATTATTAGAATCAGAATCGGATAAGTCATCAAATAAGATTTTTTTTGCTCTTAATTGCCTTTTAGCTCTCTTAGCTTTAGGGTCTGCATCACTAGCACTGCTTTCAACTTCTGAATACTTTTCAGCTTTTTTTAATTTATAAATTCCTTCTTGGTATGTGTCTGTGTAATAAATATAGTTACGAGGAAAAGTTTAGTGCACAATACACAGCACATATATATATAGTCTTATAATTATAGAATATATCATGTGCACTAACTAATTATTGTTAAGAATATATGCAAATTTAGTTCATATACCTATATACCATATTATTTATATATAAATGTTATTATCATACTTGTTTTGCACAAAACTTTTTTGACAGAATATATTCCCCAAGATGGATCATTTGGCCTCGGCATAACTTGGCTTGATACCATTTTTGAATAAATCATTTTGTTCTCAATTAATGGCCAATGACATTTTCTGTGGTCCGCAGTTAGCCAAATTGTAGGGACTAGATTGACTCCATCAGTAAACTCAACAACACTGTACTCCATAATTATATTGTTTATTGTACTGTTATAGGTAATACCTATTATAATATAATTATTAAACACAATTAAAATAGTATAGGTATTAAATATTTACAATTGTTTAAGATATTCCTTTTGGATATGGTATATAATGTATTTACAGTTTAATTAATTTTCATATTAGATATGTATAGTTGTACACACAATATTATATATAGTAGCATGAATAGCACAAGATTTAAATTATACATATTATAACTAATAACTATATATATATATATATATGTTTATAGTTATAATATGTATAAGTTAAAACTTGTAAAAAAGTTAAAAATTAAAAATTTTATTTATTAATAGAATGAATAATAGGAAAATGCAAATATTTATTTTTATAAGGCATTAACCAAGACTTGCATTCTATATCGTTAATATTAAATGAAAATAACCCACAAGACCAGTCAGAAGTATTCTGTACTTTACTACAATAAATGCCTAATTTATCAGATTTGCAGGGAGAAGTATACAAGTCATAGTTAACATTTGTTAAATTTTTGCCAATAAAACTAGTTTCATTATTAAACAATATTATATTTTTAATTTGAACAATCTTCTTGTTTTTCAATATACAAAAACAATTTTTAAACTGATCCCGCAAAGAGAAATACAATCTGTCATTTGAAAAAGTTTTATACTGTTTAATATTCAAGTCAACAAAATCAAAGGTTACTGGTCCATCACTATACTCATTTTTATGAATTATTTTTGACTGACATTCCTGTTCATAATTAATTAAAGAATTTTCTCTTTCAATGTAACGTTTAGTTAGTTGCTGCAAAGGATGTTGTGATTTTTGTAATAGTTTCTTGACAAACATCATATTATTTTCAAACTTAAATGCTGAAAATACATCTAAAGCACCATATTTTTTAACATCATTAGACAAATGAAGTAAATTATGGACATTATGAGAAACTAAGTATTCTCCATATAGATTTTGAAACTTGAAAACAAACATCTGTAATAATTTATGAGAATATGTAATAAAATGTTCTGATTTTATTAGTTCAGGATTTACTAAAATAGATATGGCTACATGTAAAATTATAAAATGATCATAATAATCAGATTTTAAAACTGACTTTAAAACAACAGGCCCTGTATATAAAAGAAACTGTCGAAATTCAGTAGCTTTCCAGTTTTAAAACTCAGAGAGAGCCCTTGGTTTTCGGGCAAAGTCTTTTGGAGTATACTGTTGCATTTCAATTAATTTGTCAGAAATTACCTTGATATCTGATGGTTTTAATTTTAAAAACCGAGGACCTTTAACCCAAAGATAAATAAGTTTCTTCATTACACCAAGACATACCACATGACAATAATCTAGAGGAACGCATGATACTGACCCAAAACTAGGCACAGATGTAGTAAAAATAGAAATTCCATGTTGATATTTATTCTTGTACAAAAATTTAGAAAAATCTTCATCAGATCTCAAATTAAATTCTGAGTATTCTTCATCAGATGGAAAACACAATCTATTATTAATGTATTTGCCATGTATAGTACATTTAGAACAACTACCATATGCTGTATGTCCACTTGTACATAATACAAACGATTTAGCTGGCGCATCACAAATCAACGCAGACAAAACCACTGTTATAATTTCACCTTCTTCAGTTAAAAATCCATTGTTTATTAAAGGAACTAATTCTGAAATAAACTCTTCTAAATATTCATTAGGACACTTAGGTTTTCCGTAACCATGAAAAACACCTACTATGAAAACTTTTTGCTTTAAACGCAATTCAGATATCATAATGGGCCAAAAACAACTTTGGTTAGACCGAGAAATAGGTAGTCCATCAATATTAAGTGTTAAATTAATTACTTTAAAACTTCCAATTTCTAATTTCAGAGCTAAAATAATTGAATGTACTGCTTTTGTAAGGCCAAAATGACAGTACTTTCCTCCTTCTATTGACTTTATTCTAACACTACGAGGAGTACTAAGTAAAGTCCTAGCGTCACTTGGTAACTCAAACTTTGTAAATTTTTTCCATATTTTTAACATTGAAGAAAGTGATGCAAGTGTTGTATTGTGATTAAAATGCCACTCACGCAACTGTTCTTCTAACAAACTACAATTCATGTCTAAATTACTACGATCATATGCAGTATTATCATCCTTGTTATTTTCAATTAAACTATCAACATTATTAATTTCAACAAGATTAATATTACTGCTTTTGTAAGAATCACATGAACTGATGGGGCTGGAACAGTATGAAGAGCTATTCCTAGAGCTAGAATGATATTCATTTTCATCATGCTGTAGCGCACTATTATTATCACTATTACTTAAAGAAAATATTGGTAAATGTTGTCCATTGATATCATTATTAATTTTAGGTTCTACATTAGAAGATGTAGATGCACATACAATTGTAGATTGAATTTCTGGTGCTCGAATATCATTTTCACTAGAAGTATCAGAATAATGTTCGTCATCAAATCTCCTACAAAACTCATTGTTGATTCGCCTAATGTGTCTTTTAGAACAGTTTTTCAACTTTTTACGTTTATTATCAGCCATGATAAGGAGAGTAAAACCTAATAAATAACGTTTAGAAAAGAAAGTAAGAAATAGGAACTGCAATACCTAGCTATAATATTTGCATTATTAATAGGTATATAATATATAGGTTTAGGGTATGTGTATAATATGAGTACCTACCTATATCTACCCCAAGGGATATAAATTACTAGGTACTTGTATAGTTACAAACTAAAATAATAGTTCACTTATTAAAATAAGGTATACCTACTACCTATAGTAAATATATTTCTACTATACCTATAATAATATTATGATATATTGTTAACAATAGCTTATATAAATAATATACTTACGTCCTAATAATTACCAAGAATGATAATGTATATATTTTATAAATTAACACAGCAGCTGGAGAAAATCGATGGTTATAACTCACTCAGATGATGAACATGTCAGCACTACGTACTCATCGGACGTCGGTCACGTACCTATATTATAATCACGTACCTATTATTATATTAACGTAAGAAAACAAGAGCGGTAAAGATGGACGACTGCAGTACGCACTGGACGAGTCGGCAATACGTGATAAACAAGTTATAGCAGTACGATCACTACAACAATATACGTGAATATGCGATGAATACTAATTCATATATAACACGTCGGCACTAAGCGGACATCGTTCACGCGCGTATAATATAATATACAATCATAATATGCGTTATTATAACGGGAAAAAACGGACTGTATACTATAGCGGTAGCTGCAGTACAGTGAACGAGTTGACAACGTATTATAACCAAATAACAATAGTACGTGAAATGTTATATACGATTAATAAATAAATTAATGTAATATATAAATTAACACGTCGGAAGTTATTTAAGTCGGCAACAACACAAACAATAATTATATTATAACAACTGACGAGATTAATTCAGATGAAAAAATATAAATTGAGAATATGAGAAACACATGCATCGGTATAACCACAAACGGCACAAACACGAAACAAGTATAATATAATATCCATAGATAAAGAATTAATATGATAACATCCTCGGGCCACTGCAGCTGAGAGAGCGCTACTGGGCGGCGCGCGGCGACCAAAATTCGTCCGATCTCGCGCATTCCCACCACTAAACCTGCCCGTACGCTGGCCGTCGTCGACTAGGTGGTAGAGTGGGAGAAATATAATATAACATATTATTATTATAGATATCTGTTATGCTTTTGTTTTATAAACAATATTATATAACAAAGATGACATATCTGTCTTGCTTTTGTTACATCAACAATGTTATATAACAAAGATGAAATATCTGTCATGTTTTTGCTATATCAACAATGTTATATAACAAATATAACATATTAGTTGCACTACCAATACATTATATTTGTTATGGTTATGAATATGGAATGTAGTTATGTAACAGATACATAAAAATACATAAATGAAACCTTGTGTGCTGTTAATATGGTTCATTAATATTTTGATAATATTGTTCTGTGATAATATAAAGATGTTGATAACAGAAGATATGTTGATAAGGTTTCATTAATTTTATTTTATTGGACCAAAATCGGGCCTATAAATTTATGGACCAATAGTGACTAATGGTCGATAACTTATTGGTTCAATAACTTTGTGCAACGTATTTTAATTTTTATCGATTCCATAACTCAATTTATTGGACCAATAACTATTTATTGAACCAATATAGTTTTGTGCAACCAGCCCTAAATGTTATAAACTAATTTTATAATACGAAAAATACAATTTAGAATCGAATTGATGATCCAGAATTTTTCCGCTTTATTCAATAAAACGGAAAACTGCTTAAAACCGAATTTGCGGTTGGTCCGGTTGACATTCAGTCAAATTTTCAGATATCTACCGTTAATCGTTTTTTAATGACAACAAAATAAGAAAATTGCTACATGAGAAATCGAGTGAATACTATGCAATGTTGTACAAATATGAACTTCAAACGCTCAAAAAAATTGAATTTGACTTTTTTAGACAAAATGTTATCAAACATATGAATTGATAAAGTAAACATATTATGATGTAGGGACTGTACAATTGTACAAAGTACAGTCCATTGTTTAATATGCGTAACGCGGACACTTTGTACTACCTATTATACATAATGTATAAATTAAGTAAATATAGTTATATCTATAAGTAGGTACCTAAAATAATATAAAGTTTGATGTGATTTAAATATTATTTTATTTATATTATATTTAAAAGCAAATTAAAGATGTTATTAATAAGCCTATAATAATCAAAGTTTTTTTGATGTACATAAATTAGATAAACCAAATGGCATTTAAGCTTAAAAAACGAATGACTGTAGATACTTGAAAATTTCACTGAATGTTTATATTAGAATTTTCTATACACGATAAAAATTTGAAAATAACTTGACTCTTTTTGAGCTGCTTACGGACATAGTCATTTTTTAATTTTTTTTTCTATAAATATCAATAAAATTTTATTTGTTTGGTAAAAATGCGTGAAAATTTATGCAAGGCTCCTGATATATTGTTACAATAGCAATTGTAAAATATTAAAAATACATAGGCACACATTTTTTTTATAAGCATTTGAAGTTGAAATTTTGACAAAATTTATCAAATTTAAAATTGAATAATTATTTTGTAGTTAAAAATGTATAAAATGTTCAACTTTTATATCTAAGATTGAAAATTTAAAACAAGATTTCACGTAAATATATAATTCTGTTTCCAAAAAATCTCAAAAAATACATTTACACAGTTTATTTTTATAGTCATTTTAAGTACAAATTTGGAAGAAATTACATATTAAAAACCTAGGATAGGTAACTATATTTTAGTTATTTTGTTGTGATTGTATAATATTATTCGTGGGTACTTGAAACTTCTAAAGTATACTATTATATATCTATGATAGTACCACAGTTTTTTGTTGATGTATAACGCGTTATAAGTGCCTAAGATATTATGATATGAATGATATGATTAATTTGGAATTTATTATAGGTACCTATTATAGGTCAATTTTTTTTTAATACCATAGATAAGTATATATATGTTTAATACATAGACTGATATACCGCCTCCGCTCAGAATCGTTTTTCTTATACAGTGATATTATATCATTGAATTCAAATTTAATACTGTCCATTATACAGTGACCCACTTCTAACCTACTGTACAGCAGAGCGACATCCACTTACCCACCTTTTTTTTTATTAATATGACTTTTTTTGATCCGATTTAGGATTTTCTTTCAAAAAGAATTTTTTATTTAATTTAGATATATCAATAAATAATGGTTTTATATTTAAATTATTTTT
>NC_042493.1:74737848-74738865 GCF_005508785.2 Acyrthosiphon pisum
CAATTCACTCTAAAATCAAAAATGACAGCACCCTGTTGAAACTAGCGAACGAAAATTTACTATAACGTACGTATGTAAGACGGAGACAACACATGCGGGTTAGGTTTCATTTTCTAATTTATTCTTCACTAACTTATAATCTACAATATTTTTATAATTATTGTCTTTATGACTTTTATATTTCAGTAGAGGGACCGATGTTATAACTGGGCAGTGATCTGTGATATACATTTGTAGTACGCCTGCTTGAATATTGTTTAGTATATTATCGTCATTAGATTTAACAAATACGTGATCAATACATGAGTGAGTATGGGTAGTAGGGAGTCTCGTATAAATGTTTACAAAAGAGTGAAACCCATATGACGATAACAAGTCTAGATATTCATTATCTCTATTGTCGGTACCAATTATATTAGTGTTCGTATCTCCGATAATAAGTGTACGGTCAATCAAAGATTTATCAGTTTTTATGATGTTAGATAGACAGGTCAGAAATTCATCGCTATTCGAGGGCGGGGACCTATATATACATAAAATATTAAATCGTTCGTTGCATGACATATCAGATAACGTTAAGTTAACAATATTACATTCATTACAGCCGTATTCTTTAAAATCAACAGAGAAATTATCCTTAATAAATATAATGATACCATCATTCTGGTTTCTCTTAACTTTAGAGTGAAATAATTGAAAACCATTAATATTAAAGTTACAATTATTCGTATCAGGCTTGTTAGCAAAACAATTATCTATTCTTTCCACTTGCATCCCTGGGGTTAAAGTGGTTGTGCCTCCCTACTCCTCTTATGAAAGTTATGAGGTGTTCATCGTTGGGAGATCAAAGATCAGCTATTATGGGAAAAAGACAGAGATAACAGTTGATAACACTATCTTACAGCTTGACACGGTACGCAGCGGCAACCAGTACAAAGTACAGGTACCGCAGCGACCGGTCTATGCTTTTGTCAACCGCCACCACGGGCTACAGCGCGACATCGCCAACTCTCCCAC